>NC_045786.1:117383105-117685053 GCF_009873245.2 Balaenoptera musculus
GGGCAGAGAAGAGAAGGGAGAATTATAAATTGTCACTTAGTAGGGATTCTTGCACAAATAGCATTATCAAACTTTATTAACACAGAGTTAATAACTTTACCGAGCATTCCTTCATATTACATGCCTCAAATACAATTCCTGTTTGGAGGCTTGTGGTATATCAGTGAACAAACTAAGAAAGACTTCTGCCGTCATGGAGCTTACATTCCAGCAGGGAAGACAGAAGTGAAGTAAGTCCTGTGGAAACATAAAACAAACATTACAGCTGAGTGAGGGAATAGAGAGTGTAGGGCCTAGAAGGCAACAAGGAATGGAAGTACAAGAAATGAGTGACAGTGTTAGAGTGGAGATTTGAGCAAAGATTTGAAGGATGTGAGGAAATTCATCTCATGGATATCTGGGGAAAATTGTGTTCCAGATTGAGAAAACTGCTAAAATCAAGACCCTAATCATGTGGGCAGCATACTAGACTATCCTAGGGACTGGACAGAGGCCAGCGTGTCTGGAACAAGCGTGAGCAAGGCTGGAGTAGTACAAGATGTGATCAGAAGTCACTGTAAGGAATGTTTCATTTATTCTGATTGGAATGGTTCCCTATTGCAGGGTTTCAAACAGAGGAGGAACATGATGCGACATATTCTAGCACATCCTTCTGGATGCTGTGTTATGATTGGTGAGAGGTGGACAAACATAGGGGCATATAGATCAGTGGAGGCTGGGATAGATGCAGAAGCTGAGGTCATGATGGTTTCAGTGGCAGTGGTAAGAACTTAAAAGATTCTGGCTATGTTTTGAAGGTGGAGCCAGGGAGATTTTCTAATGGATTGGATGTAGGCTTGTGAGGGAAAGAGAGGTGTCAAAGATAAGTCTGGTTTTATGACCTGAACAACTGGAAAGGTAAAGTTGTTATTAAGGAGATGTGGAAGGTTGTGTATACAGCTGGCTTGGGCCAGAAAATGAGAAGAAAAAAAATTAGAGTTCTCTAATTGTGCTTAAGCTTTATAAGGATGAGAGCAAAATTGCTAACATTTTAGTTCAGTATTGAACCTAGTATAGTTAAGAGGGTCATGTTCACCACATTATCTCATATAACAATTTTCTGCCATGATAAAAATCTACCTATTTTCCTTGTGGTGAAGATACTCCTCTATCCTACTTCTATAAAGTGTCACCTAATGTGGGAGTCATTTGCAAAAATGGACCTGTAATTCTAGTGTTCCCCATCTTCAGATGCTGAAACAATCAAACATACTTGCTTTTACAAGGGCTCTTCTGCCATGGAACTGTTATTATCCACTTCTGCTATCCTTGCAATATTCTTTGATTGATTTGCTAATAACTTAATTTCTCATTTTGTCATCTGCAGACATTTTATACTAATTGTATTTAATGGACTGTGAGCTACTGAAACATTTAGAGTTATTGCTAGGAAATGCAAAATATGCTTACTGATAGAATATAAAAATAAGCAATTGGTAAACCAATGAAGATGTGCATTATCTGGGATCACTGAGCTTATAAAAGTTTAATGGAGGCTAGAAGAAATATATCATTGCCATTCTAAGGAACTAAAAAAAAAAAAAGTGGTAGGCAGATTGATGCAGCAAACTAATATTTGAATAGACTGAAAGTCATCTTGTTATTCACTGATAACTTTTAAATTTATTATAGCAAAGATTAATATCTTCCCCTGGTTGGTGATTTTACAACCAAAACTCATCATACTTGACCATATCAAGAGTTGTTTTTCTCCTCATTTTCTTTTTCTGACATTTAAGGCAAGCATTTTGAGCATATTTGTTAGCATTACTATGAATAACCTCTATCCAGCGTAGAAATTGGTAAAAAAAAGTTTACCTTTGTTGTTAGTGTATTTTAAATGTGTGAAAAGATACTTTTGATTTCATTATTCATTTTGTGTATTTATTATGATAAAAATTGCTAAATAATACAATCCTCAAAGTTATTTCACCTGAGTGTTTTTATTTTTTAAATTTTACACTTTGCCTCCTTCTATTCTGAGATTTTGATTGGGCATAACATAATGCAAGTAGGCAAATAAGAATGATATATGTGGCAAGAAAAAAATATTTCTATGTGATTCGTTAAGTTTATACAATGAAATAATTTGGTGTCAAGGAATAGTAGAAAATAAGCCTTGATAAATAATAATTCAAAGCACACAATACTATGGCTTATGAACAGTTAGCCTCATTTTACAGTTGAGTTAATTGAGGATACAAACATGCTAGTGTCCAATAGCTGGAAGAGGCAGGAGGAGGATTTTGTTGAGCTCACTCCAATTTCGAAGTTAATAATCTTTCACAGTATACTCTCTTGACTCTCCAGGATGAAACAATTAGTGATATTGCAACACTAAACACTCTGAGGAGAAGGTGAAAGTCAGGACAAGGTGTGTAGAATTTATCCTCTAGGCAATAATGAAACATTGAAGGATTTCAATAAGGAAGTCACATGATAATTACAGCATTGTAGGGAGATTTAACTTGGCCGTGATACACAACTGGAGCTGCTGTTGGGGGAGGGAGGGAGAAAACAGCTAGCTGGTTATTACTCGACAGTACTCTACCTATAAGTTGATAATGATATGAAATAAAGGGTTGGTAATATATATGAAGAGGAAGAATTATTAAAATATATTTTAAAGAACCACAACAGGATTTAGCTGGGGGCTGAGTGCAAGTAAAATGAAAGTAGGTTACTATAAGGTGTTGCATATTACAAATGCTCTAATTTCTATTTTTTATGGCCACTATCCACTTGACTGATCTTGTGCAAAGCATTTACTCTGTTCTACTGCAGAAGATTCTTATAGAAATTAATAGACCATAAGTTCCTCAAAAGTGTTTTATACACAGTAAAAACCCCAACAAATATAATGCGGTTTTTTGTACTATGACTTTAAAAAATTATCAAACGAGAGTTATTAAAAAATGGAATTTTCACTTCTGTAGCAAGTCTGAGGGATCAATATTGTTCAAGAGATGACATTTTGGTGAATTTTCAAATTATGTTCACTTCCGTCATCAGAGTTTTCTCTCTCTCTCTGCACGGAGCAAATGTGAAAGATGACAAATTCTCTACCCCCCGCCAGAGAATCTAAAATAGAATGAGTATAAGAGAAAGCCACAGAAGTTAGAGTATAATCTAGTTCCCATATTAAATCTGCATATTTTGGCTAAGACAAATAATCAGTATTGTAGTACAGTGTTTTAACTAGGGCAGAAATGTTGTGTGTTTTAGATATAACCTGCCTATTGTCATAGAGGTTTTAGGGAGATTATTCCCTGTTGAGAAGAGTTCTAGGACATTGTGATAGCCACAACTATTGATTTTCTTGGGGTGAAACAGTCCCTAATTTAATCCAGTTCAAAATTGTTTTTAAGAGGTGTACACACCTCTTGGATGGATAAGAGATTTGATATGTAGGTCAGACTTAAAAGGGCATAGAACTTCTGAGAGAAATTTGAAGAGGTTTTGAGTGTGGGCCACACTCAGCAGCAAGCCTCAAGTGAAGGAGAGAAAAGTACATGTGATTTCACATGTACTTTAAAAGCTGTTTCTTGCCATTTCCTGGTTTAGCCCATCCCTGAAAGGTCTAAATAACATACAGAAGAGAAGACATGCGGAATAAAGGAAAGAATGGAATGAAGATGAGGCAGTAATACTGCTAGAGAAAAGGCCACTGAAAGAGCTGTTAATCAGAAATGAAAGGGTTCAGTAATTCAAAAAAGACTTTTTCAAGGACAGTGATATGGAGAGGAAATCATGAGGTGTAGAAAAAAGGGCCAGTGGAACACAGTGAGGAACAGCAGGAAGCAGTCCAGAGAAATGTATACATATACAGATATATAAGTATATTCCAAATTCTCCACTCCTCCCCTGTTACCTTAAAATATCTCAGGAGCGTAATGCAGAGGAGAGCGAGAAGACTGGAAATAGTAGATGAATGTTAAATTAATTAAATTGGGAATATCACTCTAAATGTGATACACCAGTGCTCTATGGCAAGTGAGGGAAGAAAACATAGTTTAAAAAGCTAATATCCATATATTAGTTATATTACAATCCCATTTTCCAATTTATGGTATTTTAAATTGAAAACAAAATCAAATACTTGTAATTGTACCTATTACAACTTTTGTTCTCTTTAGGCAATGTCTATATATATCATAAAATTTCAGAGAAAGAAAATTAGTCCACTGAATTGTCTTGTTATTTAAAAAATTTTTGCTGTATGTCTGGCTATATCCCACTTTTTTTCTTTTTTCTTATTTTTTCCTTTTGAAAGGCCATTTATTTTTATTTTAAAAAATGTTTAAATTTTAGATGTAGAGTTGATTTACAATGTGTTAGTTTAGGTGTACAGCAAAGTGATTCAGTTATACATATACATATGTCTATTCTCTTTCAGGTTCTTTTCCCATATAGGTTATTACAGAGTAGATATTTGAGTAGAGTTCCCTGTGCTATACAGTACCTCTTGTTGATTATCTATTTTATATATAATAGTGTGTATATGTTAATCCAAACCTCCTAATTTATCTTTCCCCAGACATTTCCCCTTTGGTAACCATAAGTTTTGTTTTTAAGTCTGTGAGTCTGTTTCTGTTTTGTAAATAAGGTCATTTGTATCATTTTTTTAGATTTCACATGTAAGTGATATCATATGATACTTTTCTTTCTCTGTCTGACTTACTTCACTTAGTATGATAATCTCTAGGTCCATCCATGTTACGGCAAATGGCATTATTTCATTCTTTTTGTTTTTAAACCTTTTATTTTATATTGTAGTATAGCCAATTAGCAATGTTGTGATAGTTTCAGGTGCACAGCAGAATGGCTCAGCCATGCATATACATGTATCCATCCTCCCCCAGACTCCCCTCCCACCCAGGCTGCCACATAACATTAAGCAGAGTTCCCTGTGCTATACAGTAGGTCTTTGTTGTTTATCCATTTTAAATATAGCAGTGTGTACATGTCAATCCCAAACTCCCTAACTATCTCTTCCCTTCCTCCCTTCCCCCGCCGGTCACCATAAGTTCATTCTCTAAGTCTGTGTGTCCATTTCTGTTTTGTAAATATGTTCATTTGTATCATTTCTTTTAGATTCCACATATAAGCAATATCATATGATATTTCTCTTTCTCTGTCTGACTTACTGCATTCAGTATGACAATCTCTAGGTCCATCCACGTTGCTGCAAATGCCATTATTTCATTCTTTTTATGGCTGCGTAATATTCCATTGTGTATATGTACCACATCTTCTTTATCCATTCATCTGTCGATGGACACTTACGTTGCTTCCATGTCTTGGTTATTGCAAATAGTGCTGCAATGAACATTGGGGTGCATGTATCTTTTCTAAGTACAGTTTTGTCTGGATATATGCCCAGGATTGGGATTGCAGGATCATATGGTAGTTTTATTTTTAGTTTTTTAAGGAACCTCCATACTGTTCTCCATAGTGGTTGTACCAATTTACATACCCATCAACAGTGTAGGAGTGTTCCCTTTTCTCCACACCCTCTCAAGCATTTATGATTTGTAGACTTTTTGATGATGGCCATTCTGACTGGTGTGAGGTGAAGCCTCATTGTAGTTTTGATTTACATTTTTTAAATAATTAGTGATGTTGAACATCTTTTCATGTGCTCTTTGCCATCTGTATGTCTTCATTGGAGAAATGTCTATTTAGATCTTCTGTCCAATTTAAAAAAAATTTTACTTTATATTGGAGTAGAGTTGATTAACAATGTTGTGTTAGTTTCCATTGTACAGCAAAGTGATTCAGTTATACATATAAGTGTATCTATTCTTTTTCAAATTCTTTTCCCATTTAAGTTGTTATATAATATTGAGCAGTGCTATACAGTAGGTCTTTGTTGGTTATCTATTTTAAATATAGCAGTGTGTACATGTCAATCTCAAACTCCCAATCTGTCCCCCCCCCACCACCCTTCCCCTCTGGTAACCGTAAGTTCATTCTCTAAGTCTGTGAGTCTGTTTCTGTTTTGTAAATAAGTTTGTTTCTATCATTTTTTTAGATTCCTAATATAAGCAATATCATATGATATTTGTCTTTGTCTGATTTAATTCACCTAGTATGATAATCTCCAGGTCCATCCATGTTGCTGTAAATGACATTATTTCATTCTTTTTAATGGCTGAGTAATATTCCATTGCATAAATGTACCACATATTCTTTATCCATTAATCTGTTGATGGACATTTAGGTTGTTTCCATGTCTTGGCTATTGTAAACAGCACTGCAATGAACATTGGGGTGCATGTATCCTTTCGAACCATGCTTTTCTCCAGATATATGCCCAGGAGTGGCATTGCTGTATCATATGGTATCTTTATTTTTAGTTTCTTAAGAAACCTCCATACTGTTCTCCATAGTGGCTGCACCAATTTACCTTCCCACCAACAGTGTAGAAGGGTTCCCTTTTCTCCACACCCTCTCCAGCATTTACTGTTTGTAGACTTTTTGATGATGGCCATTCTGACTGGTGTAAGGTGCTATCTCAGTGTAGTTTTGATTTGCATTTCTCCATTAATTAGCAGTGTTGAACATCTTTTCATGTGTCTCTTGGTCATCTGTATGTCTTCTTTGGAAAAATGTGTATTTAGGTCTGCTGCCCATTTTTTGATTAGGTTGTTTGTTTTTTTGATATTGAGCTGCATGAGCTGTTTGTGTATTTTGGATTAATCCCTTGTTGATTGCATCATTTGCAAATATGTCTGGCTATGTACCACTTTTCTTCTAAATATATCCTTTTTGGGGATTTTCTCTTTGTTATCCTTGCTCAGTCTTCCCAGTGCTATGTTAAATTTATTAATCAGTTCAAAGAACCAAGTTCTGGATGACCCCTTATTACATATTACCCTGTTATATTAATTTTATGTGTTTTCTTTTATTTACTTTCATTTACTCTTTTTTTTTTTTTTTTTTTAAATTTATTTATTTTTGGCTGTGTTGGGTCTTTGTTTCTGTGCGAGGGCTTTCTCTAGTTGTGGCAAGCGGGGGCCACTCTTCATCGCGGTGCGCGGGCCTCTCACTACCGCGGCCTCTCTTGTTGCGGAGCACAGGCTCCAGACGCGCAGGCTCAGTAATTGTGGCTCACGGGCCCAGTTGTTCCGCGGCATGTGGGATCTTCCCAGACCAGGGCTCGAACCCGTGTCCCCTGCATTGGCAGGCAGATTCTCAACCACTGCGCCACCAGGGAAGCCCCTCATTTACTCTTTTAATCTCTATTTTGTTGGTTTCTTCAGTCATCATTTTTTAACATCTTTTTATTCTAATATAATCACTTAATGTTATATGTTTCTCACCAAGTACAGATGTTGATGCATCCTACAAAGTTTGATATGTCATATTTTCATTGACATTATATGTATTTAAGTATTATAGATATTTTCTCACTTTATTTTGATTTTTTCTTTGACATATGAAGTATTTAGCTGTTATATGTTATTATTAATATCTCATGTTATTCTTACTATATCTATTATTATTGCCTCAATATCTTTGGTATTCTGTATTTTTATTATAATGCATTTAGGTGAAGATATTTTGTTCATTCTTATTGGAATTCTCTGTGCTTATTGAGTCTAAAGAAATGTCTTTTATCCATTCTGAAAACATCATCAATTATAATCTCCCCAGATGTTTTCTCTTCCCCCCCAATATTTTTTATCTCTGTCCTGAAACTGTAATTAGAAGTTGTTGGATTTCTCAAGACAGTCTCTTCAATAAGTGGTGCTGGGAAAACTGGACAGCTACATGTAAAAAGAATGAAATTAGAACACTCCCTAACACCATCCTCAAAAGTAAACTCAAAATGGATTAAAGACCTAAATGTAAGACTGGACACTATAAAACTCTTAGAGGAAAACACAGGAAGAACACTTTTTGACATAAATCACAGCAAGATCTTTTTTGACCCACCTCCTAGAGTAATGGAAATAAAAACAAAAATAAACAAATGGGACCTAATGAAACTTCAAAGCTTTTGCACAGCAAAGGAAACTATAAACAAGACGAAAAGACAACCCTCAGAATGGGAGAAAATATTTGCAAACGAATCAATGAACAAAGGATTAATCTCCAAAATATATAAACAGCTCATGCAGCTCAATATTACAAAAACAAACAACCCAATCCAAAAATGGGCAGAAGACCTAAATAGACATTTCTCCAAAGAAGACACACAGATGGCCAAGAGGCACATGAAAAGCTGCTCAACCTCACTAATTATTAGAGAAAAGCAAATCAAAACTACAATGAGATAGCACCTTACACCAGTTAGAATGGGCATCATCAGAAAATCTACAAGCAACAAATGCTGGAGAGGTTGTGGAGAAAAGGGAACCCTCTCTCACTGTTGGTGGGGATGTAAATTGATACAGCCACTATGGAGAACAGTATGGAGGTTCCTTAAAAAACTAAAAATAGAATTACCATATGAGGGCTTCCCTGGTGGCACAGTGGTTAAGAATCCTCCTGCCAATGCAGGAGACACGGGTTTGAGCCCTGGTCCAGGAAGATCTCACATGCCGCAGAGCAACTAAGCCCTTGTGCCACAGCTGCTGAGCCTGTGCTCTAGAGCCCATGAGCCACACTACTGAGCCCACGTGCCACAACCACTGAAGCCCACACAGCACAACTACTGAAGCCTGTGCATCTAGAGACTGTGCTCTGCAACAGGAGAAGCCACTGCAATGAGAAACCCGTGCACCACAACGAAGAGTAGCCCCTGCTCACTGCAATTAGAGAAAGCCTGCATTCAGTGACAAAGACCCAACGCAGCCAAAAATAAAAAATAAATAATATAAATTTTAAAAAATAAAAACGAATTACCATATGGCCCAGCAATTCCACTACTGGGCATATACCCAGAGAAAATATGCACCCCAATGTACACTGCAGCACTAATTACAATAGCCAGGTCATGGAAGCAAACTAAATGCCTATTGATAGATGAATGGATAAAGAAGACGTGATACATATATACAATGGACTATTACTCAGCCATAAAAAGAAACAAAACTGGGTCATTTGTAGAGACGTGGATGGACCTAGAGACTGTCATACAGAGTGAAGTACGTCAGAAAGAGAAAAACAAATATCGTATACTAACGCATATATGTGGAATCTAGAAAAATGGTACAGATGAACTGGTTTGCAAGGCAGAAATAGAGACACAGATGTAGAGAACAAACGTATGGACACCAAGGGGAAAAGTGGGGAGAGGGTAGTGGTGGTGGTGGGATGAATTGGGAGATTTGGTTTGACATATATACACTAATATGTATAAAATAGATAAGTAATAAGAACCTGCTGTATAAAAATAAATAAATTAAATTAAATTAAAGAAAAAAGAAGTTGTTTGATTTCTTCTGCATATATTCCTTCTCTTTGCCTCTATTGCTTTTGGGGTAACTTTTTTATTCTATCTTTTAGTAATTAACTTTCTCTTCACTTAGGTCTAATTTCAGATATTATATTTCCTTTATAGAAGTTGTATTTTTAAATCATATCTGGTAATTTTATTGGTCTTTTCCTACTTATCTTTTTTATTCCCTCTTTATTTCTTCAAGTATGTACATACTACTCATTGTATGTCCTCTATCTGATAATATTGATATCTAAAGCATTCTAAGATTGGACTGTGGTTTGCCTTTTCTTTTAAAATTTTTTTTATTAATTTTTATTGGAGTATGGTTGCTTTACAATGTTGTGTTAGCCTCCACTGCTAAAATTATTTTTATAAGTTGTGTAAATTCGACTTGACTGGCCTTCAGCAACTAGTCCCCAGGGGAGAATTTCATTTTATTTCAAATCAAAGCCAAGTCTTACCTAGACAAATTTTCTAATTTTTATCTGAAGTTTGAAACTTTTATTTATTTATTTTTGGTTTATCCACTCTAGAGGGACTCAAATATTTGTCTCATCCTCTTTATATGGCCATTAAAACCAAAACATTTATTCACTATATATTTTAGGTACACTCAAGGTATCTTGCAGAGTCAGAATCTCTTCCCTGGATTCACTTTCTTACTGGCTGTATTAGTTTTCTGTTGCTGCTATAATGAGTTCTTACAACGTTGAAGCTTAAATAGTATAAATTTATTATCTTGCATTTTTGGAGGTCACAAATCTGACCTGGGTCTCAATGGGCTAAAATTAAGTCGTCATCAGGGAGGCATTCCTTTCTCTAGGCTCTGCAAAGGCATCCATTTCCTTATTTTTTTCATCTCCTTAGCTTGTGACCCTTTTTCTCCATCTTGAAGGCCAGCAACATTTTATCTCTTTGAACCTTATTGCCTTATAACATTTCCTTCTAACCACAACTGGTAATAGTTCTCTTCTTTTAAGTACTCATGTAATCAGATTGGTCCCACCTGGATAATCCGGGATAATTTCTCCATCTCAAGGTCCATAAGCTTAATCACATCTACAAAGTTCCTTTTGCCCTCTAAGATAACATATTCACAGATTCCAGGGATTAGGACATGGACATCTGTGGGAGCCATTACTCTGCTTAGCACACTGTCATGAGGATTTCTCTTATTTTGTGTAAGTTTATTCAAGTATTTTTAAAAGATATAAATTTAACTAGAATTTTATAATGTTACTAAATGGGATATTATGGGATATATGTTGACAAAATGGCAGAGAGAGAAACTGTTGGGTGCTCTGCAGGATTCCATGTCTTTGTCCACCACTCTACAAGACACCACCTGCAAACTGATAACTAGAATGAGTATATCAAGCAAGTACTAGAGGAATACCTTTGGTGCTACATATCCTAATCTCACCAAGAACTCTAAGTGGTAAGGTTTTTTGTTTGTGTGTTTGTTTTGTTTTGTTTTTGTTTGTTTTGTTTTGTAACATTGTAATGAAAGCCTAAGCCAAGATAATTCACCAGAATTCACTAATTCTATGTTTCTGTGAACCTCAGCAATCCAGAAAAGATAGACAGTATTTGGTGGTGATATAGGACTCCCTCTAAGAATTGCTTCTGTGCTGCCAAAATGTTTACAGTGTATTTTAACTAATATTGAGGCACCATGGGAACACAATTGATAGTGCAATGCCCTTTTAATGTTATTTATGACTGTACCATCTTTAGCATGTGAGAACTGAAAATGGTGCTACCTGAGGCTCATCAAAATAATGCAGATCAAGGAAGAAACTCTACTCTTTCTGACTCTACTATTTCTGAAACTCTATGGTTTCTGACTATTCCAGGAGTCAAGCCACTTAGGGAAGTGGTGGTGGCTAGAAAATCACTGTGATACTGAACAGAAATCTTGATAAATTTTCAGTAACAACATGGAGAAGAAAATACAAGCAGTAAGGTGTTTACAGTCACAAAAGCTAAAATAAAATATGAAATTTGATGTGTTGGAAATTTGACAGATGTTCTGAGTTATAATTATGTCATATAAGTAAATGTCATTATATTTGAAGAGATTAAAGACGTTCAAGACAAGTACATTATTAGTGAGCTAAAAATGGTACTGCAGTCATTTAGGAAAACAAAAGTTAAAAGAAATGAAACCTATTAATCAAGTTTTGATACCATTGAGGATAATGGGAATGCATCCTAGCGGTTACTTCTTAACAGGGAAAGAAAAGGTGGTGTTGCCTTGAAAGGAAATAATTTTTGGAGAGACAACAAAGACAAAGAAATGATGAAATAAATAGAAGAGGAGCCAGCGGGTCCCAAGCTCAATGTGAAATCTAGGTATTGTAAATAATTTCAATCTGATGTATATAACTGCCACAAGAAAGTTTTGTGAACTGTGAAATGATTCACTAAGGGTAAATCAAGATAGGTTAAATACTTACTTTGAAAATATTATTTCACCGCAAATAATTTTTATCATTGAACTTTATATTCAATGTGACTATTTATGTGTTAAATTAATTTACTTTCCTCTTAATACAGAATAGAATTATTTTTACTTTCTGTTTTAGTTTCTTTTCTTTCTTTCTTTCTTTTTTTTTGACATTCTTTTGGCTTTAGTACCAGCTATTGATTGTGTGACTGTAATTGATCTGGCAGTGGAAAGTGGAATTTTTTCCAGTTGATGCAGTGATTAGAATTGATTTAGCAGTAGAACTCATAAAAGAGTCGATAAAATACAGAGAATAAGGCAACAACCACTCTTAGAAAAGACTGTAATTCAATTACAGCAGTCAGTTCTACCTACCTTAATTAAGCTAGTCAGCATTCAGCAGGAGACTGAAGTTGCTTTTTTAGGTTGGGTCTTTAGAAGATGCAGAGTTCTTAGAATAAGAGTCCTTCTCCATAAGGATTTTAGAATCTAGTCACATGTTTAAATAAATATTTTTCTTCACTTTCCCATTAAATCCAGGCTCCTAAATTTTGTAAGTTGTGTGTTTGTTCCAAGGTGTTAGTAGTTATAAAATTGTGACAAGCTCTATATTAATATTCAAGGTATGCTATTTCAGAAATTCTTAGTAGTTATTGACAAAGTACTATCATATTTATGGAATGTGTTTAACTCTTGTCCCCAATATATTTCTGTAATATTCAGGATTCTAAGACATGTTTCCTGTATTATACTTCTCTGTACTTGTTATAAGCTAGTGATTATTTATTCATGGTATCTCTCCTTAATTTTAATAATTTTTGTTCTTCCTCTCCTCTTCAATGGTTCTTCTAGTTATTCAGTGCTACTTAGCAGTTCTATTTTTATATCTGATTCATCTAATGTTTTGTTACTTTTTTTATTTGGTCAAAGTTCTTAAACATGGTTCAGCTATTTTCTTTTCCTTCATAAAATGTTCAGATATTTGATATGCAAATAAGTTGTCAATATATGTGAAATCGATTATAAACAAACTCTTAATAAAGTTTTTTTTTTTTAATTTTATTTATTTATTTATTTATTTATGGCTCTGTGGGGTCTTCGTTTCTGTGCGATGGCTTTCTCTAGTTGCAGCAAGCGGGGGCTACTCTTCATCGCGGTGCGCGGGCCTCTCACTATCGCGGCCTCTCTTGTTGCAGAGCACAGGCTCCAGACGCGCAGGCTCAGGAATTGTGGCTCACGGGCCTAGTTGCTCCGCGGCATGTGGGATCTTCCCAGACCAGGGCTCGAACCCGTGTCCCCTGCATTAGCAGGCAGATTCTCAACCACTGTGCCACCAGGGAAGCCCAATAAAGTTTTTATAAACTCTTATTTAAAAATCAATTTAAATTTTCATCAAAGTAATAAATGTATATTGTTGAAGATATACTAGTGCTAAATAGCTTTAACGAAAAATAGCAATCACTTTCCTCCCCAACTCTTACTTACCTTCACCATTGTTTGCAAAGACAACCAATGTTAGCATTAGCTTTTAAAAACTTTCTTCAGCATATCTTAATATTTTTCTTATACTGCTGTTTTTAATTCATACATTTTAGGTAAATGTTAACTTCTTGCTGTGTAATTGGAAAATATAGCTCTTTCACCATTAGCTGTTTTTATTTCCTTTTCCCTCAATCCTCACAATACTTTTGTCAGAATTTTTGTTTAAACTCATAGCCAGAAAGCTATACTAATACAATAATACTCAAACTGCAGGGGCTACAACAGAAAAAGGAGCCCAGGTAGGAAAGAAAATCAATACACTTTGTTCCTAGAGAAAATCTTGTATGACAAAAGAATCCCTGTGGGAAAAAACCAAAGTGCATATTGATGTAGTTGATTTGCTGAGGCTACTTATCTCTTCACTACATGGTAATGCACAGTTGAGGACTGACAGCCAGTCAGGGGACCACATTTTGAAGAATATTAGTGTACTGTAATTCCTTTGTTATACAACCTTCTTTTTCCTTGAATTAAGTATTATTTCACTTTTCCCCATTAGCTTAGTTTGTTGATTTTTTGAGTCCAAAACTCCTGTCAAATATTTTTCCAAATACCAATACATTTTTAATCCCGAAACATCAATAATCTATCAATTGAGATTATTTTTTAATAGTCTTTGCTCACATACTTCCCTGCCTTCGTGCTAGAGTGTGGATTGGGATCTCTCTCAGCCTTCTGCAAGTCTTCATCCTGCTATTTCTTTCACTCTGTGACCATCTGTTGAATTCCCAGTCTCCTCAATCCTATCTTCATTTTCATTAACTCTCTCATTTTGCTGAATAACAAAATTACTTTTTTAGACATCACTAAGTTGGCTATGTACAGAATTCTAGGATGAAGTCATCTTCCTTCAGAATGCTGAAGGCTTATTTCCAGTCTTCTAGGGTACAATATACTAATGAACTTTTTGATACCATTCTGAATACTATTTGTGAGTCTTTGTATACTTTTTGGTTCAAAGTATTTACAACTCAAGCTTTCTCACCGATGTGATCTACATTCAACCATTTAGTTGGTAATTAAGTGTGCCCATTCAATCACTACATTTGTACTTCAAGTCTTGGACATATTTTTGTAAAATTCCTTTGATTAGGTCATTTCTTTCTCTTTCTGTCCTCTTTCTTGTTGGAAATCCTGTAATAAAAGTCTTTGTCTTTTTACTCTAATTTTGTTTATTAATTTTATCTTTTTACTTAAAAAAATTAGGCATCCTAATTTTAATATCTGGAAGTTCTTTGTTAATCTCTGTATTTTATTCTTATTTTGTGAACAAAACATCTTTATCTTTCTAAGGATATCAATTATAGATTTGACTTTTAAAAAGATATTTTCTACCTTCTACATTTTTATATTTCCTCCAGGTTGCCTGCCTTTTTTATTTCTTTGCTTTAGTTTCTCCCCTTTATGATAAAGACCTTTTCCCAAATATCTGGCTATCTTTGATAAAGCATTTAACTTAAAAGTAAGGCATTAGACGTAGATTGGAATTGCCATGAGCTGAGTTTATTAAGTGAATGGTTTTACTACAGGGTGATTAGGTGGCAAGCCAGATTTTCCTGTGAGATGTTCTCTGCCTTTTTTGTATTTTAATCTTTCTGTTTAGCTGTTTAGTTTTAGAAGTCTGGAGTCTTGCATTGAAATAGACACTATACTATGAGGATTTTGCATGCAAGACATGTGAAGTCTGTTGATGATAGTTTATCAGTTCCATTGGAAGAGAGAGGGTGATAGGTGGTCCTGTCTGACCACAAAACTTTCACATATTTACTGATCTTTAGTCCGTTTGCTGACCACTGATTTTGTGGTATGTGGAATCACCAATTGCCAGCCCTTCAGGGGATGGTAGGTAATATTGCCTCCCTTTTCACTTGTCTCTCCCACTCCAAACATTAAGTTTGTATTGCTTTCATAAGTTAAAACAGATTCTGCCAGTTGTTCCCTTACTCAAAATTTATTGAAATTGCGTGCCTACTATTTTTTTTTCTATTTTCATTATATGTATAAGCAATACTTTATTCTTTCTTACTGTCATGTTAGTGACATTTTGAAAGGGAAGAGAAATGCATGCAGTTATTCTGCTCTCTTTTTATTTTTTTAAAATATCTTTATTAGGAGTATAATTGCTTTACAATGTTGTATTTGTTTCTGCTTTATAACAAAGTGAATCAGCTATACATATACATATATCCCCATATCTACTCCCTCTTGCATTTCCATCCCATCCTCCCTATCCCACCCCTCTAGGTGGTCACAAAGCACTGAGCTGATCTCCCTGTGCTATGTGGCTGCTTCCCACTAGCTATCTATTTTATATTTGGTAGTGTATATGTACGTGCCACTCTCTCACTTTGTCCCATCTTAGGCTTCCCCCTCCCATGTCCTCAAGTCCATTGTCTATGTCTGTGTATTTATTCCTGTCCTGCCCCCAGGTTCTTCATAACCATATGTGTTAGCATACAGTATTTATTTTCTCTTTCTGACTTACCTCACTCCGTATGACCAATTCTAGGTCCATCCACCTCACTGCAAATAACTCAATTTTGTTTCTTTTTTTTTTTTTTTTAAGCCCACTGACTTTTTTTTTTTTAATATTTTATTTATTTATTTATTTATTATCTTTGGCTGTGTTGGGTGTTCTTTTCTGTGCGAGGGCTTTCTCCAGTTGTGGCAAGCAGGGGCCATTCTTCATCACGGTGCGCGGGCCTCTCACTATCGCGGCCTCTCTTGTTGTGGAGCACAAGCTCCAGACGCACAGGCTCAGTAGTTGTGGCTCACAGGCCTAGTTGCTCCGCGGCATGTGGGATCCTCCCAGACCAAGGCTCGAACCCGTGTCCCCTGCATTAGCAGGCAGATTCTCAACCACTGCGCCACCAGGGAAGCCCCCCTAGGAATTATATAAAAAAGATTTTAAAGTACCATTCATAAAAATGTTGTAATTAACAATTAAAAACACTCTTGAAACAAAAGAATAAATAGAAAAATTTCAGTGGAAAAAAACAAATATAAAACCTAATTATAAAATTAAAACTACAATAACCAAAATGTAAACCTCACTGGACACCTCAATAATTGAAGATGACAAGGGAAGAAATCAGTGAATTTGAAGATAACTCAATAGAAAGAATCCAATTTAAACAGCAGAAGGAAATAAACTGATTAAAAAAGGAACAGAATTTTCAAGGACCTATGGGACAATGAAACAACATCTAACATTTGATCCACTAGCATCCTAGAAGGAGAGGGAAAAGAATATGAGGCTGAAAACAAAGACTTAAACAAAGACTTAAACCAATAGATTTAGAAGATAAGCAAATCACCAACAGAACAAACTCAAAAAAAATCTCTGTCAAGGCACATCATAACCACATCTTTGAAAATTAGATAAAGAAAAACAATCTTGAAAGAAGCTAGAGAGAAAAGATGCATTATGTAGAATGGAACACCAGTTTAAACAAAGTGGAATTCTCATATGCAACTGTGGAGGGTAGAAGTAAGTAGCAAAACATTTTTCAAGTGCTGAAAGAAAAGAACCTCAACTTCAAATTCTGTGTAGCATGAAAATATCTTTAGGAATGATGATGGAAGAAAGATATTCTTAGACAAAGGAAAACAAAGAGAATAACATTGCTGCTAGCAGATCGAATCTTAAAGAATGACAAAAGTAATTTTTCCAAACAGAAACAAAATGACACCAGATTAGGGTTTGTAAATTCAGAAAGGAAAAATAACAGAAGAGACAAAGATAAGGTTAAATATAAAATACTTCTTTTCTCCTCATGAGGTATAAAATCATACCAGATGATTGAATAAAAAATTATCATAACATATGATAAGATGTTCAACATATTTAGAGGGAATACCTAAACAATTATATTTAAAAGCTGGGGAAGATAAAGGGACCAAAATGGAAATATGGTTTTTATAGCTCACTTGAAGTGGTGATACGTTGATACCATAGACTGTGATAAATTACTTATGTGTATAGTAATACCTCTAGCAACCACTAAGAAGCCTTTACAAATCAATATACTAAAGACCACTATATATATAAAAAATGTTATTCTAAAAATGTTCAAGTAACACACAGCAAAACAAGAAAAGAGAACAGAAGAACAAGAAAGAGAGGGAACAAACAGGAAAAAAAATCAAATGGCAGAATTAAGTCCTAAATTTTTCATAATTAATGTAAGTAGCCCAGGTATTGCAATTAAATGACAGAGATTGGCAGAATGGGTGCAAAAACACAAGCCAACGATACGCTGTCAACAAGCTCACTTAAAAATAACACATAGTTTAAAAGTAAAATGACAGAAAAATATATACCAATTCATAATTAACCACAAAAAAAGCCAAAGTAGATATATATCTGATAGAGTAGACTTTAGAGAAAAGAAAATTACTAAAGACAAAGAGGGTCACTATATACTGATAAAAGTATCAATCCACCAGAAGACATAACAATCTTAAATGTGTATGCACTAAAATTCAGTCTTAAAAATAGGTGAAGAAAATCTGATCTAGCTGAAAGGAGAAATAGACAAACCCACAGTTACAGCTGGGAACTTTAACACCCTCTCTCAGGTCCTGACAGAACTCCTTAGAAAAAAAAAAAAACAGTATGAAAATAGAAGATTTGAACAGCACAATCAACCAACAGGTTATAATTGACATACATAGAACACTACACATATTTTTCAAGTGCCAGAGGAACACTTACCAATATAGTCAATACCCCAGACCATAAAATATGCTTCAATATATTTAAAAGAACTGAAATCATGCAGTATGTGTTCTCTGACCATTCTAGAAACAAACTAGAAAGTAATAGCAGAAAGACAATTGGAGAAACCTCTAAATACATGAAAATTAAACAATACACTTCTAAATAATCTAAGAGTTAAAGAGGAAGTCTCATAGAAAACAAAATAATAATATAGAACTGAATGAAAATGAAGGTGAAAATAGTACCAAAAGGGAAATTTATACCACTAAAAAATGCTTACATTAGAAATGAGAAATGAGAAATGTCAAATCAATAACCTAATTTCCAACTCCCCTAAAAAACAGGAAAAATAAGAGCAAAAGAAATCAAAAGCAAGAAGAAAGGAAATAGTAAATGTAAAAGCAGAAATCAAGAAGTGAAAAATAAAAAGAGGTAGAAAATCACCAAACATAATTTTGTTCTTCAAAAACATCAATATAATTGATAAAACTCTAACAAAACTGATGAAAATAAATGCGAGAAAAATCAGCAATAACATGATTGAAATCAGGGCATTACTATACGTCCTGCATCCATTAAAAAATAATAAGGAAATAATGTAAACAACTTTACATGTATAAGTTTGACAATTCAGAAGAAGATAAGGACAAATTCCTCTAAAACCACAAACTACCCCAAATCAAACAAGATTGAATAAATAATATGAATATCCTTATAACAATTAAATAAATTTAATTTACATTTAATTCTCCCCCCAAAAAACTCCCTATGTCCAGATGAGTTCACTGGAGAATTTTACCAAACATTTAGAGTGAACACCAATTTTACACAATCTCTTCTAGATAATAGAAGAGAAAGGACACTTTCAAACTCATTTTATGAGACCAGAATTAAGCTGCTATTCAAATCAGACAGACAGCAAAAAATAATAGTAAAACTACAGGCCAGACACTCAGCAAGGTATAAAAATAGGTATACACCACAATCCAAGTGGGATCTTTCAGGTATGCCAGAGTTTTTCACCATTTGAAAACCAATCAATGTGATCTACCATATCAATATGCTAACAAAGAAAAATCATGACCTATGATTTTTTTACACCACAGAGACAGCATTTGACAAAACATTCATACATAATAAAAACTCTCAGTAAATTAGGAAGAGAAGAGAATTACTTCAAGTTGATAAAGAACATCCACAAAAAACCCACCACTAACAACATGTATAATAGTGAAAGACGGAATGCTTTCCCCCCTAAGGCCAAAAATAAGGCAGGGATATCCAGTCTCACCACTCTTATTCAACATAGTACAGGGAATTCTAGACACTGCAGTAAGAAAAAGAAACAAAGGAATGCAGATCAGAAAGGGAGAACTAAAGCTGTTCCTTTATGTAGATGACATGATGTCGACATAGAAAATTACAAGGAACTAAAAAGTATACTCCTAGAACTACTAAATAAGTCCAGCAAGTTCAAAGGATTCCATATCAACACATGATAATAAAAAGATTTTTATCTATTAATAATGAACATACAGGAAAACAAATTAAAAATACACTATCATTTACATTTCCTCCCCCCCCCCAAAAAAAGAGAAAAAAATAGGTATACTTTTAACAAAACATGTATGGATTTATATGTTGAAAATTACAAAATGCTGATGAAAGAAATAAAAGAAGTTCCAAGGAAAAGGATAGGCATACTGTGTTCATGGATTGGAAGATTCAGCATAGTAAAGATGTCAACTGTCCCCAAATAGATTTATGGTATTACTGTAATTCCTATCGGTTGCATAGAACTATACACACACACAACATTTAAAAGTTTTTTTTTTAATCACCATGTTTATTTGCTTATCATTATTATTATAAGTCCATTTATTATATGCCCATTTATATAATTATCAGCATTTTATTTTATTTTTTAACATCTTTATTGGAGTGTAATTGCTTTACTATGTTGTGTTAGTTTCTGCTGTATAACAAAGTGAATCAGCTATATGTATACATATATCCCCATATCTCCTCCCTCTTGTGCCTCCCTCCTACCCCTCTAGGTGGTCACAAAGCACTGAGCTGATCTCCCTGTGCTATGCAGCTGCCCCCCACTAGCTATCTATTTTACATTTGGTAGTATGTATATGTCAATGCTAATCTCTCACTTCATCCCAGTTTACCCTTCCCCCTCCCCATGTCCTGAAGTTCCTTCTCTACGTCTGCATCTTTATTCTTGTCCTGCCCATAAAAGTTATTTTTGAATTGGTTTATTGATTGTGTTGCCTTCAACATGGCAACTTGGTTATACATAGAAGGATAGGTTTTTTTTAATGTATTCATATAATATGTGACAGATGATTCTTGCATAATTATATATTCCTACTACAAAGATTTCTTTATGTCGAGGCAACTCTCTATCAATAATTCTTTTGTCTAATTCCATTCCTGAAGTATCTACCAAAACCAAAAATCATCCTTTCAGGCTGACAGACTACTGTGTCTCCTGTCAGAATATCTAATAAAAAATAAGCCTGGAAATGTCTTATTATAATTGAATTGACCATTTACTATGACAATGTATACATTTTAGTAAGTGTTCTGCCAAAGACACCGTCACATACATCCAAACAATCCATATTTGCTTGTGTTTAAATTTGATTTGTGTAGTTCAGGATATTTAAAAGTTATTTTTGAATGGTTTTATTTATTGTGGTCCCTTGAACATGGCAATTTGGTTATATATAGAAGGATACAATATTTTTTAAAAATTATTCATATTATATGAATATATGTGCAGATGATGTTTGGGTAATTATAATCATCTGAGTAGGAAATAGGCAT
Organism: Balaenoptera musculus; assembly: GCF_009873245.2. NCBI lineage: Eukaryota > Metazoa > Chordata > Mammalia > Artiodactyla > Balaenopteridae > Balaenoptera > Balaenoptera musculus. The sequence goes on from NC_045786.1 coordinate 117,404,088, forward strand.
TCTTAAAGGCCAAAAAATAAGATATTACCATTACATCTGCATCTACTATATTCAAAATTTTCTAACAGAAAAAAAGGTAGTAAATCGTATGGATGTTTTGTTTAAATGACTAAACATCAAAACATTTGTAAATATCTGTTTTAATCATTCAGTCTTCGGTCACTATTTGGAATCATGTAAACCAGTTTAAGAATTAGCCAGTTCCATGTGGAAAAGAAAAATAATGACTCTGTTCAAGATAAATCACATAGAATTTATGATTCTTATAAAATGATGGGTTATTTATTTCTTTATTTATTTATGAGAATTGTATATTTCCTCTCTGGCGTTGCTTAATTATGTGTGTGTGTATATGTGTTAGTCTTAATAAACAGAGCGGTCAAAGCTCATGATAAAGATTCTATTATCAGCCAAGACTTGTGTTTGTTTTCTTTTGTTTTGTTCAAAATGAGTCCCTAGAAGAGATTAAGAAAAAGAAATTCACACACAAAGACCTTGACATTTTCTCTGCAGTTTACAAGATGTTTACAACAAAGCAGTTGTTATCTTCTGTGATTTTTGTAGGCAAATATCAAATCTATTCCTATATCTCCCATATGTGTTCTATTGTTTTGAAATTAATATTAAGATTAATTAATTTTAAGAAACATAGTTGATACCCCCTTTTTAAAATACAAATTGCATCCCCTTACTTAAACCACACTACAAGTAGTAGTATGAATCCAATTAGAATTTTAACTGCTGAATGCTTTCCTTCATCTTAGAAAAAATAAGACAGTCACTGTGCCCTATTATTTAAAATAAAATGGATACAATTATCTTTTAAGTTCAGAATAACTTCCACATAGGTTGTTAGTTTGTAATGATGTGTAGAGTATTCCCATCTATAACTAAATACACGGTGTGAGTATAGTATGAGTGTACTCTGAGGACACAGTGTAACGCACATAATTTATAAATAATAAGAAATTATACTTTATGAATGGGAAGCACAAAGTTTGAACATGGAAGTGATATATGGCACCGCTTAAATTAGGTCTTAGACTCTGTCAATTTGTGAATACACTATGGTTCCTGAATATTATAACATTGTTTCAAACAATATGTAACAAACAGTCTGCATTTAATGTATATAATGCTATTTCCCTCTTCAGCTTTCCATTTAATTGCTTGGAATGGCAGCCTGGCTCCAAGATTGTCCCTAAGGATTATCACTTCCTGGTATTCATGCCCTTGTACACTACTCTCCTACACTGTGTAGGGGTTGTTCTTTGTGACCAGTGGAATATAGCAGATTTCATGGTAAAATGATTTCTGAGTCTAGGTCATTAAAGTCATTGTCTCTTATGTGTTGCTCCCCTCCTCTTAGAACACCAGCTTTGGAGAAAGCCACTTGTCATGCTGTGAGGACACTCCAACAACCCATGTAGATAGATCTGCATAGTGAGGAACTGAGCCTTTCTGAAAACGGCCAGCAAGGGATGGCGGTCTTCTGCCAACATCTATCTTAGAATTGGATCCTTTTTTTTTTTCTTTTTAACATCTGTATTGGAAGATAATTGCTTTACAATGGTGTGTTAGTTTCTGCTGTATAACAAAGTGAATCAACTATGTACATATACATATATCCCCATATCTCCTCCCTCTTGCTTCTCCCTCCCACCCTTCCTATCCCACCCCTCTAGGTGGTCACAAAGCACCGAGCTGATCTCCCTGTGCTATGCGGCTGCTTCCCACTAGCTATCTATTCCGTCAGTTTCAGATTACTATAGCCTTAGCTGACCAATTAACTGCAATTTTAGGAAGAATCTAAACTGTGACTCCTCAGTTAAACTAAGCTAAACTGTCCCCAGATTCCTGAAACACAGAAACTGTGGGAAAGTAAGTATTAATATTAATGTTATTTTAAGGTTTTTAAGTTTTAAGGTAATGTATTCGTAACAATAAGTAACTAAAATAGATTTTAGTACCAGAAGTGTTATCTTAGGGAGAGGGAAGCAAAGTTTTAGTATCATTGGAACTAGATACTGGGCATAATCTGGAAGAATGTTGAGGAAAGTGTTATTAAAAGCTTGATGATTGTTGAAGAAACTGTAGAAGCATGATGAATTTTGAAGTGGCTATGCGTGAGGGCTTAAAGACAAATGAGAAAAATCTTTTCGGAAATGGGAAGAAAGAGTATACTTTTCCTGTAATGAACAAAAGTTTAGCAACTCTGCTGCCTGTGGTGATATAGGAAGTAGGAAAATTGGACTAACAAACTTGGTGATATTGCTAAGGAAATTTCCAGACAAAATCTTGAAAGTGTCACCTGTCTTCTTGATACCCGCATTAAGATTCCAGAGGGGAAAAGTAAGGTAATAAAAGGACTGTTAACAAAAATGAGCCTGAGCTTATGGTTTTGAAAACCTCAGCCTCTCCAGATAGCAACTAATACTAAAATTAAGGGTAGATCTTAAGCATTCTTATCACAAAAAATTAAAATTAATAGGTAACTATTTGAGGTGATGAATGTGTTAGTTAATTAACCTGATTGTGGTAATCATTTCAAACATATTAAATCATGTACATTTTAAATAAATGCAACTTTATTAATTGTACTTCAAAAAGCAAGGGGGGAAGAAAACATTACTTTCAGGCAAATATTAAATCTAGAGCACTTTTAGAATACATGCTCTACTTATGAAAATGAGGTTGTTACTATAAAATCATTTGGTAAAACCCCAGAAAGATCAGTAGTGGTGCCTCAGAAGGCATGCAATCAGACAAAAGATACTCTATAGATTTTGAGGGCATTCCTCAGGCAACATCTTAATCAAATAATAGAGATTTAATAAGCTTATGGACCATTCCCCTCAACAGAAGCTCAAGGCAGAGATTATCTGAAAGGCATTTATAGCAGGCTTTTATCTACTGGAGTGAATTTCAGTAAAAATCACCAGAAGCCCACACAGTTTTTAAGGGTATTATATTTGCAGAAATACCACCAGATTAGATTGAAAAAGAGGAAATACAAAATGAAACAAGAACTTTGGACCTCCACATTTCTATAACCATGAAACAGGCTTAGGAATCTATTCACCTGCAAATACACGCTACGTTTCTTGACAAGAGAATGGTGATGCAGAGGTCAGAACTATGAGCCATGGAGAATTATTCCTAGCCCCTGAGTTCCCACCAACAAACTTTCAACACATGCCAGGCTGAATTTCAAAATTATTATGAAGTTCTTTGTGCTTCCCAATAGTCCCCTTTTTGAACATAAATCTGTATACCCTTATCCCAAGCCTTTCCCACTATTGTATTGGTATGTTGGGTGCATGTGGAGAAGATAACATCTTTTTAATTATATAGGTTAAGAATACTATAATCAGGTAACTATACTTAAGGAATTACACCTGAAGAGCTTCATCTTCAAATGTAACTGACTTATATGACAAGATTCTGGACTTTGAGCAGATGCTGTAATGGGATGGAATGTTATGGAGTGGAGCTAGGAGGGGATGAGTGTATTTTATATGCGGAAAGATGGAAATAATTTGTGGCCAGAGAGTTGACCATCGTTTTAAAACATGCCCACAGATTCTTTGATAACTCTCTCTTCACAAGATGAAACCTAATTCCCCACCACCTATGGCTAGGCTATATTTTGTGACTCATTTCTAGTAAACAGAATTTGGTGAAAATAATGGTGTGACTTCTGAGATTAGGATATAAAAGACATGTAGCTTTCTCCTTCTTTTATCTCTTGGATCACTTACCCTGGGATAAATCTTTACTATGTAAATGTTTCTACTTATACTATCATTTACTGATTTAGTTATATGAAAAGTTATTAAAAACCCCAGTAAAAAATTGCTAAACTTTAGATTATCAAAATAATGGGAATACAATGTGTATCAACCAGTGATGGTATTTATATTTTATTTCTTTTAGGGATTTTAGAAAATACCAGCTATTATAAATTTTAATTTGTGCATTGAAAATTTTAATGATTGAAATGTCAGGCAAACTTGTTTAAAAATAATAACTTTTGATCTTGTGAAGACTGTTACTTAATATTTTGAAGGATCAGCCTATTTTTCACAAAGTTTCATACTAAATATTTTTGGAAGATTCATTCACCCACATGTTCTTGAGTTTAGAGGAAAACTATTTACTCTTTAATCAGGATTTTTTATTCTAAAACATTTTCAGAATAGCAGAGAAAAAGATTTTATAATGTACTGAGTGTATATGAGCTGTGTAGAATTAGTCTATTTGACTATGATTTGGTACATAGTCATTTTGAATATCTTAAAATGTCTATTTTAAATTATTTAAAATATTTTTATATCAGGAATTCTACACTGACTTTTATTTGAAAATCTTTAAACAAATTTAAATAGAGAATGTTATTACTTGTTTACTTTAACATTACAGTTTTCATTATTAATAATAAAAATAAAGATACCTTATATAATTAATTATTTTTTGGTAAAATAATCCATTTCTATAAGATTACAAGGAAATATTTTTGAAGATAACTACCTAGTACATACATACATACAGTGCTTTATAAGGAAAAGCTTATGTTAAATGATAAAAATTTCTGAGTATTTTGGGCCAGGTTTTTAATCTCGGTTCTTACACTTATACCTGTTTTTGTTTAAATATTAAAACTATGTTTTAAGGTATATTGCAAAAACATGATTACAATTCTATCTAAATGATAACTCACTTAGATCCACTATTTGTCATCATACTGCCACTGTTCTTTTACTTATTTCCATACATAATACGTTATTGAAACTACAAACCCTATTTAAGATATGTGGGTTTCTTGCAGGTGTTAATACTCTTGGGTCTCGATTCTAAATTTTTTTCATGTTAGAAAAAATATAAATAGATGATAGTTGAGTTTTAAATTATTATAAAATTGCTTTTTTGTGTTTTTGAAAATTGACATGATTACCTGTTGTTAAATCATAAAGTTGACCAGTATTACATCCACAAAGAGGTGTGTAATGTCACACAAGAATGGCTTTAAGGCAACAAAACTGGACTATTATTTGATTGAATACATTAACAAGTATAAAGACATAATCAGTCAGAAGAAGGATCAGCCCACACAGAGATACAGAAAAAAGAAATACAGGAAAGTTATATGGTGCTCATCCAAGCACAATTCAGATGAAAAGGCTACATTCTTGCTTGCATCCTAAACCTATTTGGTCTAGGTGACAGAACTTTCTCATTAGTAAAGACGTATTGCCACCTACTTGATTAATCTTTCCTGATTTACTTTTGTAGACTTAACCACATTATACTCCCACATAGTGCTGGGCATCCTTCTCCCCTTGATAACAGTTTGGGGTTAGTATTTGTTTGTAGAATTTTGGCACATTTACTAGAGCATAAGTTTGGTGTAGCAACTTAGTGAATTTCCACACCTTACCCGGGGCCTCACACTAAATGTGCCTTAATTAATACACTTAAATGAAAGATATATAAATACTTCAAACTAAATAGTTTTAAATAGCCTTACAACTTAAACATGTGAGTCTTAACATTCCCACACGAGGCTTTTTTTAGAATGAGTTAGCATTTCAGAATTTGATAATTCTGTGACACTGACCAAATCAAACATTATGTTTTATTATAGTGCAGGTGCTGTGTTAGATGATGATCATTTAAAAACACAGGATTTCTGCCTTCAAAACTCTCATAGATTAATGAGAAAGATTTATAAGTGAACTTTTTCAACTGATTTTAATGAATGTTAAAAGAGTGATATATAAGATTACAGCCTTGACAAGAAGAAACTTTCTATAGGATTGATTGTGTGTTGAGCAAGGGAAGAAAGGAGTGACTCTCAATCTGTATCATGAACAATGAGTCAGTGTGAGGCATTTCAGGTAAGGGTATATAGATGGGCAAAATAATTCATGAAAGAACTTAGTACATTCAAGGAACTTCTTCAGGATTACAGAATGGTTATAGGATATGCTGCTGGTTGTAAGCAATAGCATATCAATCAGTCTCAGGTTAATAATATAGAAACCCAGGTTAATAATATAGAAATAATATAGAAATAGTATAGAAATCAGGCTTTCAACAGAGAGGATATCATTTAGGGAATTAGATACAGGTGTTAGAGGGCTAGAAAAACAAATTCAATATAAAATGAGATAATGACAGTAAAAACAGTTACCAACTCTTGGGCTAAAGGAACAAATGGAAGCAATTAATATTATAAGAACAGAGAAACTTGGAAGTGGATATCTGTGAGGCTGGGGCTCAGACCTCGGAGGGGAAATTATGCTCAGCTGGTGCTGATACCTTTGAGGGTGCATGATAAGTTAGCTTTAGTGAACCAAAAGAAGCTGGAGTAACACTAACAAGAAGAGCAGTCAAAAGGAGAAAAGTAGTCCATTGATTCTTCCTAGTTCTTGTTTTCAACTCTTCTTAGAGCCTGATAAGAAGTAAAATGAGAGAGAAAAAAAAAAAGATATTTATAGAGTCTCCAGTCTTAGCATCCCAATGAGGAGGCATAATTTGGAATGGAATAAAATAATTACCATCACAGTGGATTTCATTGGTCACTCAGCGTTCGCACATGCCCTTCTATACATTTTAACTTTCACATCATGACAATATATTTATGCTTCACCCTAAGATGTAATAATCTTTTATATAAATAAAACACATTCACTGTTTCTACAGAAAATGTGAGAAACAAAATCCCAAGAGTCACAGTATGATCTTTGGGCAACAGTCCCAGGATCCCTCTCTGAGCAATGTAAATTACCCCTCTCATTCAGTCACAATGATTCCAGAATATTCTATAATTTAGGAGATCAAACTATAAAGCTAACTACCACTGAGAATTCTTATATAAACTGAGGAGTAAAGGACAAAAGTGTAGTTAATATAAATAAAAATAGTTAAAATAAACCTGTGTGCATGAGAATATGTGTACATATGCGTGTGTGCATACACAAAATACAAAAGGAAGAAAATACATAACTTCATCAGTTCTTGGTTCTATAACAGGTTAATTGTTATATTTTCCTCCTTTGTCCATCTATTTTTTTTTTTTTTTTGGTTAATTATCACCCCAACTAGCACTTTAATTGGTCTAGGTTCCTTATCTGGTCATGTAACATAAGCATTGTCACCTGCCATGGGAATGAAGACCTTCAAATTAGCAGTAGCCAAAATTGTAAAGATAAAAAGCCAAATTTGTGTAAGTAGATTATTATGTGTAAGCATGAGAGGAGCAGGAGCAACTCCTGATGCCAATCTTTGATTCCTGGACTCATTTATTGATATTTTAGCTTGGGCTGAACTGCAGCATATAACATGATTATTCAGTGTACATACTCCATCCTGAAAGATAGAAACACACAGTTTCATCATGTTCTCTCTCAACTGGTGATGTAATTGAGTCTTCAGTAGACTATTAGGCTATTCTGCCATTCTTTTATGCCAGAATCTTCAAAGATATACAGTAAGACTAGTGAATTCCATAGGCAGGAGCCAATTCTAACATTTACTTTGGTATGAAATAAATTCCTTGACAAAAGCAACTTTGAGTGGAATACTAGAACATAAATAAGTCATTCCCTAAGTTCACAGAATTTTGACACTGGCGGAAGAGTTGTGAACATGAAATGAATGTCCACTGAAGGCGCTTCATGTTTATTTCAGTGAAGCAAAGTATTGATAGTTGACATCTCCATATTGGAAGGCATCCAGTATAATCAATCTGCCACCAGCTGTGTGGCTGGCCCATCTAGAGAATTGTGATAGCTCTATATCAGGACGGCATTTGCCTCTGCTGTTGGCAGGAAGGCACTCAGCAGTGGTGGTAGCCAGATCAGACTCGATGAGGAAACTTCACTCTTGTTGAGTCCATATATAGACCCCATCTTTTTTATCATGACCACAACAAACTTGGGCACCAGCATGGCTGGGAAAGAGGCTTAATGATGTCCAAAGAACATATATATATATATATGTATATATATATTTATAAATGTATATATAAATAAATATATATGTGTATATATATATATATTTACTTTGGTGAGCATTCAAATGAAAGCAAACATCTTAGTATCCATTATCCTTTTCTAAAAACCTATGCTTGTCCTCTTCCAATCTTCTATTCTTTCCAGTTCCTGACAATAAGGCCAAATCAGAGCCATCACCTGTTAATTTGTGCAGATCCACGTTTCTAACCATTTCTTAGTGTAAAGTAGATGACTTAAATATACTCCTCTAGGTTTTGCCTATTGGCAAAACTACACTACTCTTCCAGGGGAGTTGTTGATTGAGATTGTGGTGTTTCAGCAGTCCAATTCTGATTGGTACCAGTATGGCATGAAAACAATTCGTTAAGCAAGCAAAAATTTATGTCTTTAATCACATGGTGGTGCCTATGTACTTCCAGATTGTAGGTGCAGATTGAGGAAAAGGAGAGGAGGAAACCCTTGAGTAGTTACTCTGGGAGTCTCAGCCACCTATTGGTGCAAATTTCTCGTGCCTCTGGATCTCTTGGAGCCAGTTTCTAATATCCTGTTTGTCTGATGATAGACTGTGGCCATGAATGCCCACACTGGCTTGCTGAGTCAGATAACACGCACTTTTTAGTAGGCTACTGAGATCCCTTTATCACTTGATGTTATATATCAGGTATTCAGTCTCTGTCAGGGGTTTAAAAACAAGACAGGAGTAGTTTTTCACAAAGATAATCATTATCTTCAGATTTCATGGTTTTGCAGAATCTCAGTTCCAGAATCACAAGGCATAGTGTAGAGGGGGAGATTTGGAGCTGAGAGATAACAATTTAAATATCACAGATGGCCTGTGAGAGTGAAAGGTAGGTTGAGCCAGCATCATAAAGATCTTTGTAACCTTTGAAAAATACTTTAACTTTATTTTCTAGTATATAGTTAGCCACTGAACTGGGTTGATTTAGAGAGTAACATGGCATATTTTCCCTTTAAAAAGAGAAATCTGGCAGCATAATAAATAATAGATTTGGGAGTAAGGAAGACAGTATTGGAGATAGGAAATCTAGTTAAGATATTTTGCATAGGTCAAGCCAGCGATGGTATGGAAATGAATAATGCATAGGCAAGAGAAAGGAGGAGCTACTCTAAACAGAAGTTACAGTTTACGTTATTTGATGATTAGTTAGATATGCACTGTAAGGGAGAGAGAAAGGATTAACATTCATTAACAAAAGCTGATTTCTTGTGTGAATAGTAATGATAATAACCAGGATAGTAATATATGAGGAATCGCATGTTTTAGGGACAAAAAAAATTCATTGTAAGACCTTTCACACTGATTGAAAGAGATGTGTAGTAGGCAGAGTAATGACCCCCGCAAAGATGTCAATGTCCTAATCCCCAAAGCCAGTTGACAATGTTAATTTATTTGGTGAAAGGAATTTTGCACATGTTAAGGATCTTGAGATGCGAAGATTATCCTGAATTATATAAGTGGCCCCAGTGTAATCACAAGGGTCCTTAGGAGAGGAAGGTAGGGGTGTCAGAGAAAGATACATGAAGATACTGCACTGCTGCCTTTGAGGATGAAGGGAGTGGCTGTGAGCTAAGGAATGCAAACAGCCCCAGGAGCTGGAAAAGGTATCCACTAGAACCTCAGAAGGAGCACTGCCTTTATGACACCTTGTTCCTAGCTTAGTGAGACTTCTGACCTTGTGAATTGTAAGATAACTCTTACAATTATGTATGTTGTTTTAAGCCACTAAATTTGTGATAATTTGGTACAGCAGCAATGAATCTGAAAGGACCACTATGGACTAGAATAGCAATTCTTCCAGTCACCACCATTTTTATTAGGAAATGCAAGAATGATACAATGCAAGCAGGCATTTTTCATGTTTCAGTTAATGTAGAGAAGTGGGAGAGAAATTTAATGAAGAATTTAAGTAGTAGTGAAGTTTGAAATGAATTTGAAGGAAATTTCACAACAGTAGGAGTGAGTAGGAAGGAGAAAGCTCATGCTCATATAAGAAAGGGTAGTGCAATGACAGATTCCATTTGTGAAATGACCAAAGATAACAGTAATGTGTAACATTGTATTAAATTTTCAATCATGTCTTAACTTTTAGGTTCTTATTTTTAAAAATTTGCAATGTACTTGCACAAAATAATTCTCAGGTATATTTGGACTTATTGTATTTTCATCTAACCCCTTATATTGTGTTTTTCCATGTCTTCTCTTCTTTTTCTGGAGGAAACTTTAAAATTTAAAAAGAAAATAACTGCACAGGAGGAAAATAAGGGTCATAGAGTTTGGCTTGTTATGATAAAAAAGCACAAGTACAATTATTTAAACACACATCATCCATCAAAAAATTGAACATTACCAGTGCTCTGGAAGACTTCCTCACCTCACATTTATCATTCCCGTAACAGATAACCAGTATAACGATTTCCATCACAATATTTTTTTTGCTTGTTTTTGAAATTTATATGAATGAAGTCATTAGTATATGCTTTTTTCTAACTGGCTTCTTTTGCTCAATATCTTATTTTTGAGTTTCCTCTCAGTTGTTGAATGTAGTAGTAGTTTGTTTCTCCCAGCTTGGGACTATCATAAATAATACTGTTATAAACACTTTTGTACATAACCTTTTGTGTGCAAAAATAAATACACATTTCTCTTGAATGTATACCTAGGAATGGACTTGGGTAATAGGATATTCAGATTTTCAGATATAATGGATGTTTCCAAACAGTTTTCCAAAGTGGTATCAATTGATACTCCCATTAGCAGAGTATGAATGCTAGTTTCATTGCATCCTCATTAGCAACTATCAGTGTTGTTGTTGTTTTTCTTAGCATTTCTGTTTGATGCATAGTGGTATTGCTTCATGGCTCTGACCTTCCGTGATAAGTTATTTTTTTCATTTTTTCATATGTTTGTTTGCCTTTGGGTATTATCTTTTGTGAACTATGTTTTCCAAGTCTTTTGACTGCTTTCTAAAATGTAGTTGCCTTAACTTTAAAAATTTTAAATACTTTAGGAATTTAAAATATATTATAGATGGGTTCTTTGACAAAAATCTCTATTACAAATTTATATATATATGTATATATATAGTTTAATGCTTAATAGTTTATAATATTTTCCTTTGTGGTTAGTGTTTTTATGTCCAGTTTAACTAATCTTTGCCTATTCTAAAGTCATGAAGATATTCTCTTATGTTATCATTTAGAAGCTTAGTTTTCTGCCTTTTTAAATTTGTCAAAAATTCACCTGAAATTTATTTTTGTTTACAGTGTGAAGTAGAGTCAATATTTATTTTATTTTCTATGTAAATATTCAATTGACAAAACATAATTTATTGAAAAGACCACCACTTTATTGAGGGTTACCTTTACCATAAATTAAATTACTGTGTGCCTGTGGGTATATTTCTGGTCTCAAATATGTTCCATTGGTCTATTAGCCTATCCTTTTGCCAAAACCACACTATCTGCATTATTTCAGCCTTATATGAATTCTTAATTATCAGATAGTTTAAATGTACTAACTTTGTCCATCTACATCAAGATAGTCTGGGATCATGTTGGCTCTTCTTGGTCCGTTGCAGTGACATTTATATTTTAGAATCAGTTTGTCAAGGTCCACACACACACATACAGACACACACACACATGCACACACACACACACCTTCTATGCTTTTGGTTGTGACTGAATATATAAGAAACTTGGATAGACTTGCTATGTTTACACCTAAGATGTTTTCATTGTAATTCCTAGTCATTCCTATGTGTTTTCTAAATGAGATGAATCCACAGCATTGCAAACAGAATGAGTTACAAATCTAATATCAAAGCATTTCTACTCATGATATTGTATAGAATTTAAAATTGAACCTGTGCATTAGGGTTATGGTGGCCTCGTAGAATGAGTTTGGGAGTGTTCCTCCCTCTGCTATAGTTTGGCAGAGTTTGTGAAGGATAGGTGTTAGCTCTTCTCTAAATGTTTGATAGAATTCACCTGTGAAGCCTTCTGGTTCTGGGCTTCTGTTTGTTGGAAGGTTTTACATCACAGTTTCAATTTCAGTGCCTGTGATTGGTCTGTTCATATTTTCTATTCCTGGTTCATTCTCGGAAGGTTGTGCATTTCTAAGAATTTGTCCATTTCTTCCAGTTTGTCCATTTCATTGGCATAGAGTTGCTTCATTGGTGAAAGTAGGGTGTTAAAGTCCCCTAGTATGATTGTCTTACTGTCAATTTCCCCTTTTATGGCTGTTAGTATTTGCCTTATATATTAAGGTGTTCCTATGTTGGGGGCATAAATATTTAGAATTGTTATATCTTATTTTTGGATTGATCCCTTGATCATTATGTATTGTCCTTCTTTGTCTCTTGTAATAGTCTTTGTTTTAAAGTCTTATTTTGTCTGATATGAGAATTGCTGCTCCAGCTTTCTTTTGATTTCCATTTGCATGGAATATCTTTTTCCGTCCCCTCACTTTCAGTCTGTATGTGTCCCTAGGTCTAAAGTTGGTCTCTTATAGACAGCATATATACGGGTCTTGTTTTTGTATCCATTCAGCCAGTCTATGTCTTTTGGTTGGAGCATTTAATACATTTACATTTAAGGTAATTATCAATATGAATGTTTCTATTACCATTTTCTTAATTGTTTTGGGTTTGTTATTGTAGGTCTTTTTCTTCTCTTGTGTTTCCTGCCTAGAGAAGTTCCTTTAGCATTTGTTGTAAAGCTGGTTTGGTGGTGCTGAATTCTCTTAGCTTTTGCTTGTCTATAAAGGTTTTAATTTCTCCATCAAATCTGAATGAGATCCTTGCTGGGTAGAGTAATCTTGGTTGTAGGTTTTTCCCTTTCATCACTTTAAATATGTCCTGCCACTCCCTTCTGGCTTGCAGAGTTTCTTCTGAAAGATCAGCTGTTAACCTTATGGGGATTCCCTTGTATGTTATTTGTTGTTTTTCCCTTGCTACTTTTAATATTTTTTCTTAGTATTTAATTTTTGATAGTTTGATTAATATGTGTCTTGGAGTGTTTCTCCTTGGATTTATCCTGTATGGGATTCTCTGTGCTTGCTGGACTTGACTGACTATTTCCTTTCCCATATTAGGGAAGTTTTCAACTATAATCTCTTCAAATATTTTCTCAGTTCCTTTATTTTTCTCTTCTTCTTCTGGGACCCCTATAATTCGAACGTTCATGTGTTTATTGTTGTGCCAGAGGTCTCTGACACTGTCCTCAATTGTTTTCATTCTTTTTTCTTTATTCTGCTCCGCAGTAGTTATTTCCATTATTTTAATTGCCAGGTCACTTGTCCGTTCTTCTGCCTCAGTTATTCTGCTATTGATCCCTTCTAGAGTATTTTTAATTTCATTTATTGTGTTGTTCATCACTGTTTGTTTGCTCTTTAGTTCTTCTAGGTCCTTGTTAAATGTTTCTTGTATTTTCTCCATTCTATTTCCAAGATTTTGGATCACCCTTACTATCATTATTCTGAATTCTTTTTCAGGTATACCGCCTATATCCTCTTCATTTGTTAGGTCTTGTGGGTTTTTGCCTCATTCCTTCATCTGCTGTTTGTTTCTCTGTCTTCTCATTTTTCTTGAGTTACTGTGTTTGGGGTCTCCTTTTCACAGGCTGCAGGTTCGTAGTTCCCATTGTTTTTGGTGTCTGTCTCCAGTGGCTAAGGTTGGTTCAGTGGGTTGTGTAGGCTTCCTGGTGGATGGGACTAGTGCCTGTGTTCTGGTGGATGAGGCTGGATCATCTCTTTCTGGTGGGCAGGTCCACGTCTCGTGGTGTGTTTTGGGGTGTCTGTGGCCTTATTATGATTTTAGGCAGCCTCTCTGCTAATGGGTGGGATTGTGTTCCTGTCTTGCTAGTTGTTTGTCATAGGGTGTCCAGCACTGTAGCTTGCTGGTCATTGAGTGGAGCTGGGTCTTGGCGTTGAGATGGAGATCTCTGGGAGATTTTCACCCTTTGATATTACATGGAGGTGGGAGGTCTCTTGTGGACCAGTGTCCTGAAGTTGGCTCTGCCACCTCAGAGGCACAGCCCTGACTCCTGGTGGAGCACCAAGAGCCTGTCATCCACACGGCTCAGAATAAAAGGGAGAAAAAATAGAAAGAAAGAAAGAAGAAGATAAAATAAATTAAAATAAAATAAAATCGTTATTAAAATAAAAACTAAAAAATAATTATTAAAAATTTTTTAAAGTAATTAAAAAAACAAAAGAAATAAAAAAGAAAGAAAGGAGGAAGAGGGCAACCAAACCAAAAAACAAATCCACCAATGATATCAAGTGCTAAAAACTATACAAAAAAAAAAAAAAAGGAAAAAAACGGACAGACAGAACCCTACGCCAAATGGTAAAAGCAAAACTATACAGACAAAATCACACACAGAAGCATACACATACACACTCACAAGAAGAGAAACAGGGAAATAAATATATATATCGTTGCTCCCAAAGTCCACTTCCTCAATTTGGGATGATTCGTTGTCTATTCAGGTATTCCACAGATGCAGGTACATCAAGTTGATTGTGGAGATTTAATCCGCTTCTCCTGAGGCTGCTGGGAGAAATTTCCCTTTCTCTTCTGTGTTCGCACAGCTCCTGGGGTTCAGCTTTGTATTTGGCCCCACCTCTGCGTGTAGGTCGCCTGAGGGCATCTGTTCTTCGCTCAGACCGGATGGGGTTAAAGGAGCAGCTGCTTCCGGTGCTCTGGCTCACTCAGGCCAGGGGAAGGGAGGGGTACGGATGCGGGGCGAGCCTGCGGCGGCAGAGGCCGGCATGACGTTGCAGCAGCCTGAGGTGCACCGTGTGTTCTCCCGGGGAAGTTGTCCCTGGATCACGGGACCCTGGCAGTGGCGGGCTGCACAGGCTCCCGGGAGGGGCGGTGTGGAGAGTGACCTGTGCTCACACACAGGCTTCTTGGTGGCGGCAGCAGCAGCCTTAGCATCTCATGCCCGTCTCTGGGGTCCGCGCTGATAGCCGTGGCTCGCGCCCGTGTCTGGAGCTCCTTTAAGCGGCGCTCTTAATCCCCTCTCCTCGCGCACCAGGAAACAAAGAGGAAAGAAAATGTCTCTTGCCTCTTCGGCAGCTCCTGACCTTTCCCCGGACTCCCCTCCCTGCTAGCTGTGGCGCACTAACCCCTTTAGGCTGTGTTCACGCCGCCAACCCCAGTCCTCTCCCTGCGATCCGACCGAAGCCCGAGCCTCAGCTCCCAGCCCCCGCCCGCCCCGGCGGGTGAGCAGACAAGCCTCTCGGGCTGGTGAGTGCTGCTCGGCGCCGATCCTCCGTGCGGGAATCTCTCCGCTTGGCTCTCCGCACCCCTGTGGCTGCGCTCTCCTCTGTGGCTCCGAAGCTTCCGCCCTCTGCCACCCACAGTCTCCGCCCGCGAAGGGGCTTCCTAGTGCGTGGAAACCTTTCCTCCTTCACAGCTCCCTCCCACTGGTGCAGGTCCCGTCCCTATTCTTTTGTCTCTGTTTTTTCTTTTTTCTTTTGCCCTACCCAGGTACGTGGGGAGTTTCTTGCCTTTTGGGAAATCTGAGGTCTTCTGCCAGCGTTCAGTAGGTGTTCTGTAGGAGTTGTTCCACATGTAGATGTGTTTCTGATGTATTTGTGGAGAGGAAGGTGATCTCCGCGTCTTACTCTTCCGCCATCTTGAAGCTCCTCTCTTGTTTCTTAAGGTAGGATTGTATTGCTATAAACTCACAAATCAAGCCTTGGTAAATTTAAGAAAATTGAAATCGCATCAAGTATGTTTTCTGACCACAACGCTATGAGACCAGATATCAATTACAGGAAAAAATCTGTAAAAAATACAAACACATGTAGGCTAAACAATACACTACTTAATAACCAAGAGATCACTGAAGAAATCAAAGAGGAAATCATAAAATACCTAGAAACAAATGGCAATGAAAACACGATGACCCAAAACCTATGGGATGCAGCAAAAACTGTTCTAAGAGGGAAGTTTATTGTAATGCTGTTTTTAAAGTGAATTATTTTATGAAAATATGTGAAAGTAATTTGAAGAAGCAAAAAGTGTTATACACAAGTTAAACTTAGCCATAATTTTGTTTTCTAGGAGATACTCTTTTTTTTAAAAAATATTTATTTATTTTATGGCTGCATTGGGTCTTTGTGCTGTGCGGGCTTTATTTAGTTGCGGTGAGCGGGGGCTATTCTTCATTGCAGTGCTCGGGTCTCTCACTGCGACGGCCTCTCTTGTTGTGGAGCACAGGCCCCAGAGTGCACAGGCTTCAGTAGTTGTGGTACGCGGACTCAGCAGTTGTGGCTCGCAGGGTCTAGAGCACAGGCTCAGCAGTTGTGGCACACAGGCTTAGCCGCTCTGCGGCATGTGGGATCCTCCCGGACCAGGGCTCGAACCCGTGTCCCCTGCATTGGCAGGCGGACTCCCAACCACTGCGCCACCAGGGAAGTCCCTAGGAGATACTCTTATCAGTAGTCTCGATTGTTTGTATGTTCATCTCTATCCAGCATTAGAATAACTTTGAAAACACTCAATATTTTCATTACATAAATATAATATAATATAATATATATCATGCATATAACATTATCAAAGAAATCTGAAAATCCCTTCATAAACTTTGCAACTTGTTATCAGATAAAGATACTTTTTACAGTATTTTTTCTCTTTCTAAGATCACTCAGCAAAATTCAAATTTGGCACTTGGGTTATATAGGCGAATATACTTGAAAAAGAGAGGAAATTGGATCAATTACTTATATCACTAACTTTGTGGTGTGGACTTCTAATAATTTCAGTGAAGGATAAGAAACAATTTCAGCCATCTGATCTAATTTGAAAGTCATAAATTTTAAGTCAAATTGAAAGATATATTTGAGTGACAAGGAATTAAATGTACATCTTAGAAATCTGATATTGAAACTCTAGACATAAAATCCGACTTTGGGTATCTTTAATCCCATTTTTAATAAAACCTTGAAGTATAGCAATTTCTGGGGTGTCTAGTATAAAATATCAAACATCTCCATTAACAAATGCTCTGTAAACACAACTCAGACATATATACTGCTCAGACTACCCTAGAATTTTCAAAAATATATAAATAATAATTTATTCTCAATAATAAATACATCTCTTAAAGGAGTTTTCTTTAAGAAGAAGTACTAAAAACTTAAAACTTCAGTGTGATGATTACTTAATGGAAAATTCACTAGAAATCATTCTATAGATAATAGAAATATTTGATCCTCAAAGTCCAGACTAATGCTATTCAATAGAAATATAATGTAAGTCAAGTTCATAATTTAAATTTTTTCTCATAGAAACACTTAAATCTAAAATAGAAACAGATGAAATTTATATTAATCATAAACTTTATTTAAGCAATTATATCTAAACCATCATTGTAACATGTACTCAATATAAAAAATTGACAATGAGATATTTCACATTATTATTATTTTTTTTGGTACTAAGGTTTTGAATCTAATATGTATTTTATATTGAAAACACAGCTTAATTTGGACTGGCCACATTTCTTATACTCAATAGCTACATGTGACTAGTGATTTCTGTGTTGGACAGAGCTTATCTAGATGGAATGAGAAAATGTAAGTGATATCTATACAAATAGTGATTGCTATGTTCTCCTCTCTGACCATAAAGAGTACAGGTGCAGTCATCTGATTCTTGGCTGAGGTAAGTTCTAGCCCTTAAACATCCATGCCATGTAGAGAAAAGTTTTCAAGGAGATCTTTCTATCTCAGCTTTTGCGAAACACACACGTGCTAGGTTTATGTTCACTACTCCTTAAATTTCCAGCGTGTTTTATAAAATGTTAACGTTTTAGCCAATCTTTAAATTAGGAAAGCAGAGGTAAAAGCAAAGGGAACCATTTAATAGTAAGAATTTAGGGCTTACCTTAGCATTGAAAATGCAGGGTATTATAGCCAGAACCTGCCTTTGGGAAATCTGGAAGTTTAGGTCAGTCGTGAAGGTCACGGCCAATTATTCCAGCTACCCACATAAACTAATGGAACTTCTATTATCTGGAGCAATGCCACTTTTCCTAACAGGGAAATTATGCACTGGACCTTAAAGCCTCACCTGAAATGTGACACCTGTCACTTTTGGCAGAGTACATTCACCATAGTAAGTCACACATCCAAGTTTAACTCAAAAGGGATGTGATATGCAATTCTAACATGTACAGAAAAGAGGAAAAGTAAATTTATGAACAGTCCTAAAAATTACCTCAGGACATGGTAGAAGCCATATTAAATGAGATAGTGACAGCCAATTTTAATAATTTGTTGAAAGGCACATATGTTGGATTAAAAAGATATACTTAATTCCTAGATGGTTAATAAGAATTAATTCCATACCTAAATGCACAGTGGTAAAATAGATCAATGAGAAATGTTAGAAGGAACATTAGACAAAAGACAAATTGATATAATTAGACTGGCAGAAGATTTCTATAAAAATTTCCATAAAATACTAGTATGTTATATTTAAAGGAATTAAAGGAAAGGGTTGCAGTATACAATTATGAACACAGGTTATGGTAAACATGCTGGTAATTTGTAAATTTAATTAATTGGCTAGTTATTAGGCATACTTACTTGTGCATGATTAACCTTGCTTCTCTACAGTGCTCTCTTTGTAATATGTCAACTTGGCTAGACTGAACTATATTTCCTTGAATTCCCTTCCCTTCACATTTCTAGTTAGCCTGGGTGACAAAAGACATTCTTCATGAGATTTGGAGATCAGTAGTGAAGCAACAGCCATCTTGTTTTTAATGCATGGAAGTTTGGGGGAGGTGTTTTTTGTACCTCACACATCTTTGCTTATCTGCTGCCTTACTTCATTGGGGTAGGAAAGCTTTGGGCCAGCAACTGATCCACCTCTTTCAGCTTCTCTGTCTCCTGGAGCAGGTGTGTATTTAGCACTGTAAAGACAGTTTCCAACATCTCCTTTAGGATGTCTTGTTAATAAGGTTGGAGATGGTAGGATGAACATAAATTTCGAGTCTTTCCTTATAGATTCCAGCCTGCTTGTGCTCGTGGGTCCTAGCTTATTCTCATGAGATTAAGCTTGTCTCTATTCTCTCCTTCTTAATATCTTGATTTTCTGCTCTTTGGACTTCAACATTCAGTATCAGACACAAAGGCAACAGCAGTAAAGAGACTATTTAACCAGCAGCCACAACTGCATAATGTCAAATCTTTGCAATATATCTCTCATTGCATGTATTGGAGTGGTTATGCTTCTTCTGTAGAACTCTAATACAAACTTTGGCATTGATAGTGTTTCTGACAGAATAGAATCTAATGCAAGTACCAACAAAAGGCAAAATTCTTAGTGACAGGGCATTTGTTGCCATAGAGAATGTCAGTAAGTAGAAGGATTATACTGATATCTCATAAGAGCACTGGAGAACACGTGGAGAGAAAATGCTAAGCTCAAGCCTTTACGTTAGTTCTCAACTCAAGTTCTACATAAGGAACCTAAAAGCTTCTGTGATTACTCTAAAAGTAATCTTACATTTTGTAGCCACAAGGCTGTGCTTTCTGAAAATAATATCCAAAATCTATCCTTCAGGTGACTGAATTACAGTACAAATTATACACCTAAGCATACAATGTATCTCAGGAAGGGATGAGATCTTAAAAATTAGAATGTGGCCAAATGGGCAGATTTCAACGAAGCTGGAAAACCTGAACTCTTAAATTCTACAGAATTTTCTTTGCCAGCAGAAGTAGCCTTTCCGTCTCCTCCATATGGAGGATATTCCCTACTTGCCCGAAGAACCTGTTTCTCCAATGGTGATTTCATTACAATAGATTGCTAATCCTTTCCAGTATCTATCTCTACCACATTTTCCTGCTTCTAAATCTTTAACTAGACTGAATTCCCAGCATGCCTTAAAGAGTGAGATACAAGATGTGACCCATGAGAAAATGTGCTACATAACAAGAGAATTGCATGACTTTGCCAATTTATAGTGACAGAATTCTGTGGTTGCTAAGGATGTGGGGTCAGAGTATAAATAATACATAAGTTGAATCAGTACACATTTATTGATATAGCATCATAAGCAGAAAGTCTGAATTCATGGCTAGGCTTGAGAAGCTGGTAATGGCTCTAGTAGTTTGCTTGGTTGGGTGACTGAATTATCAACCCAAGAATGACCTACAATAAATTAAAATGTCAGAAGTTATTTAGAAATGTATCCAAAGGCTTAGGGGAGTTGGAATACTTGAGTAGATTTATCATGCAAGACCTGCTCTACTTTTCCCGTTACTACGTCCTCTGGGAAAGTCCAGAGAGCATTTACTTCATTGAGGCTGCAAGAAATTCATGAGGGGAGCCCCAGCACCCTTGAATATCTGTGGTGGCTTTTCTCTGTAGGCCACAGATCTGCTTCCATCATACCAGGATCCCTAAATTCAATGGAAATTTTAGAATCCTGGGGTAGCAGGGTCCACATTAATCACCAGGGAAAATATGGGCTTACTTACCATAAAGGAGAGTGAAGCTGAGAGGCTGAATATACAAATGGACAATGATCAAATCATATATATATATATATATATATATATATATATATATATATATATATATACAAATAGACCTATGACCCATAACCTGAAGTTGTGCAGCAATCTACCCAGGAAACCAACCCGTTATGTACAATAAACAACCCAGGAACCAACATGATGTAAATCATAATTGCAGATTACTGTCTATAGTAACAATCCAGGAGGGTAAACAGTAACTTCTGTAGCAATTGGCCCCCAAATGGTGAGGACTTGATTAAAGACTGACAGCTTCCCTAATTTTTGTCCCTGCTTCCAACTTAGCACCAACCAGAGAAAGTCAAGTACGTACTCCTAACCAATCGCATAGAATACTCTACTTCTAATTAGCCCACCTCCAGTCCATGCCAACGGTCTCCAATCAGAGCATACCCAAAACCTTCCCTTTTTTTCCACTATAAAGCTTTCCCACTCCCCTGCCTACCTTTGAGTCTCTGCCAAAAGATAATTGATGATGGGTGGCTCTCTTGCTCTAGCAAGCGCTCAATAAATAGACGCTGCCTTTGTCATTTGGTTGGTGTTCCTTTATTTCCACAAAGCAAAGCAGTTTAAAATAATCTGACTCTCACAGACCTTTGGCTTTGGCTAGTTGATAATGGTGTCCCGAGAACTGAGCAGCCTGCTAAAGTCCAAATTGATCTGTTTAAAAGAAAATCTCTAGACCTAGTGAATTCTGACTTGAGTCACCAGATAACAGAGTCATAGTTCCAATAAATTGTCAAACTAGAGTTAGTTCAAGACCCAGAATTCCTTGAATAAAGAGGAAGACATGATCCCTTAAAAAGGAATCCTGCAATACCGACACATATTTATACTATTAATCCCTCTTGCAATCTTTCCCCAGGGGACCTATGGCCCTTTATTAGTGATTCTTTTTATTGGAATAAATGAAATATGCATTTTGTTTATTTAGTTACCAGTTTATATGTCCAATTATGATAGAATGCATTTTCTTATTTGTGTTGGGTGTATGCTAGGTTCAGAAAAGGATTTGATTTTAAGACTCATGAGAATTTTGATATTTGTATCTTAACTCCTTCCTATTTATATCTTAAAATAGGATATAGATCAATAGTGCTAAAATGCAAATTAGATTTTAGGTCAAATAGTAATATATAAAATTAACTTAAAACTTAGAAGTGAAAATAAGTATTCTTTGCTTTATTTTTTGAAGTTAGTGTCAATTCACGTGGTTTCCTGTGTGAATTAAGACTTCTTTGTATTTTTTGAGACTCTCTGACCTCGGGTAAGGCCTCAGTCCCTCTTAAGAATTTGTCACCTGATTAAGGCAGGCCCACTCAGGATAGTCTTCCTTTTTATGATCTCAGAATGAACTGATTCGGAATCTTGATTATATCTTCAAAATCCCTTCACTTTTACCATATTTTATTGGCTAGAAGAAGATTGCAGGTTCAGTTTTCACTCAGGGGGAAATATTACATAAGCTTATAGAACTCAATGGAGTCACCTTAGGGTTTATCCACTACAGTGTGATATACCAAAACCTCAAAGGAAGTGTCAATGGAAAGGAAGGGAAAAGAAGTGAAGAAATAGAGGAAGAAAGAAAAAAGAAGAAAGGTAAAAAAGACAAGTATGAATAAAAGGAATTCTGGTAATGAATACTTCGATATAAAATTTAATTCATTTTTGGCCTCCTTTATAAAAACTGCCCTCATCATATTCCTTCATTCTCCCAGATTTGGAACTGACCCTCCCTATGTCTGTGTTCTTACTTTTCAATTGTATTAGTCAGGGTTCTCCAGAGAAACTGAACCAATAGGAGAAATATATATATATATAAACACAAAACATACATGATTCATTATGAGGAATGGGCTCATGCAAGTATAGAAACTGAGGAATCCCATGATATGCCATCTGCAGGCTGGAGACCCAGGAAAGCCAGTCCTAGTCTGAAAGGCTGAGAACCAAGAACTTTGATGATGTATGTTCCAGTCTGAGGACAGAAGAAGACCCATATCCCAGCTTAAGTTGTCAGGCAGAGAGAGCATTTCCCCTTACCTTTCCTTTGTTCACTTTAGGCTTCCCTCAGATTTGATGAGGCCCACCTACCCACACTGAGGAGGGCAATCTGTTTTACTCAGTCTATTGATTCAAATGTTAATCTCATCCAGAAACACCCTCACAGACACACCAAAATGATATTTAACCAAATATCTGGCCATTCTGTGTCTCAGTCACGTTGACAAATTTAATCATCACATCCATAAACTCAATGCTTGTAACTCAGTATCACTCTCTTGTACTCATTTGCTTTCAAATTTATTGCCCCTTACAATCTGGGGAGTTCCTCAAAATTAGGGTCACATTCTAATTCACATTTATCTTCATATTCCCAAAGATGTGTGCAAATTATGCAGAAGAAGCACTTGATTAAGTGTACTTGAGGAGAACAGGAATAAAGAGTGCAAATTATGTTCCAGGGGTAGAGCCAGGGATTTTCACTGGCTACCATATCACTCATCGACCTCAATAATTAACAGAAAGGAGTTACAGTTACTTACACAAGAAGAAAATAACCTCTGGTATTGGTAAAAACAAACTCAACCTCTTGAATATATTATGATGTCAAAATGAATAGAAGTCAATCATGGCAACTGCTTAACTTGCTATTTAGCATAGTTAAATACATGGTTTTTTGGGGGCAGCAGGCTATATGAGTTTTCTTTTTATTTTCCCTGTTACTTTGGAGAAGTTGCTTTCTCAGTTACTTATCTATTCATTGACAATAATAATAACTACTATTTCTGGGGGTGATATGAGGATTAAATGAGTTGAAAACAGTGATTTTGATTAACGGAATGAAAGGTGTGTTGATTGATGAAAAAAATTACACTTGCATCTTGAGCAGAGGAAAACAAAGACCTCAAAAGTATCAAAATCAAAGTAGATTTAGACAGCTAAAACAATGCAGATTTAGAACACAGAAAAATAAAGATTTGCAGAAAACAAAGAGTCTACTCCATATATTTCTTTCTTTACTTATAGTTAATATAGAAAATAGCTTATATCTCTAGGTTATAGCAAAAATGAATTAAATAATTATAAATAACTTTGAAAAATGTTAAATGGCATCTACGGTCAAGTCTAATCCTTGACTTGAAGAGATAGGCAATTTTTAAATTTATAGTAACTTACAAGCCTCCATTCAAAGGATCTGGCTTCCAGAATCAGATACCCTAATTCTATGCACCTTCTTTTGGGTGGTGAGAGCCATGTCCCAGGAACATAACATACCATACGATTGCAAGGAGCAATTAATACGAACCCAAGCCAGGAACAAACTGTTACAAAGATAATTAGAATGAAATCAATAGTTTGCTATTTGTCTTCCTAGGTTTCTAATTTTCTTTCAATTTATCATGAACATGGACCAGTCACTGTTTCAAGGCAGAGCTGGACTGACCAGAATAGATAAAGTCCCTGAACCAAATTTACAGTCCAGATATTTAAGAATTGAAGAGTTGGGAATGTAGTATTTCATAACTTAAAATTTTAGCACTGCATTTTTTCTGCATTTTTCCCAATGAAGAATAGGATGAACTTTTTCACTAGAAATTGTAACTTTAGGTTACCAATGAATAGTATTTCTTAGCTGCTCAGCTCAACCAACAGTGGTAGAGTATGCAACAATATTAATGGGCAAAATTAATAAAATGTAGCACATCACATATTCAATATTTCATTTTATACTATAAGCATTAGTGAATATATTGCACTTCTTGGTGAAAGAAATCAGGACATGTGGTAGGTGCTTGGCATATTATTTCATTTACAACTTAAACCCTAAAAATTAGGTGTCATTGCCATTTTACAGAGGCATAAACTGAAGTTCAGAGAAGTTAAATAACACATAGAAAGTTTTAAAATCAGGAACCAAATACATATCTAAAATATCTCAAACAGATCATTTGTAGCTTACTGTTAATGGTATTTGTGCTTTTTAAATCTTTTTTTACAACTTTGGTTTGATGTTATAGTCATTCAAGTTGAAATGGAAGAGTCGTCTATCTATCATCACTATCGCCACTTTGTTATCCACAGTTCAGTACATGCCCAATTGCATTCAAAGCCATTCAAAGGCTTTTCTTTTCTCTCTAAGTCATTACTACTTAGATGGTCTCTCTTCATTAGCCTGAATAAGAGTGCAGATTTTCAATTCCTTGGAGAGGTTCAAAGCTATCTATCCCTATTAACTTTTTATTATTATTCAGAATCTCCTTTGTACCATCTGGTAAATTTCAAAGGCCAAAAATGTTCACTACAGACATGTTTTCTGATTCAGATATAAAATTTATACCTGGAAGCATAATAAAAGAGAAAAGAGGTGGAATCTGGAAGGGCTAGGGAAGTTTTGATGCACTAATTCATTCAACCTCAGGATCAAGACTTTGTATTTCATTTTCGGTTTTTTTAGTAGACCATCTAATTTACAAAGACAGTTTCTACATACACAGTGCTCATTTGTTTTTTGGATTGGTTTCTAATACTTTTCTGTCCCTTTCTATGAATCGAATCTTCTTTTAACATTCCTTTCACAGTTCTTTTCTTGATGTCCAGACCTCCTCTTTTTCAGTCTTTTGACTTTTTACTTTCATTGTGCCCATCATCTTCTCTTTTCACTGCAGCTGTTAAGTTAAAAAAAATCAGAAAGCCATTGATGTCACTATCTTTCTCCTGTCACTTTCATCAGAAAAATGGAGTTCCAATGTGCAGCATCCAGTTGCTTAGCAACAATATTTTCAGCATCCCTGTCAGCATGAAGAGTCTGAAGCTGTGTCTGCTAATGTGGCTGCATTACAAAAAAGAGCATAGTTTGAGTGGAAATAGGAAAAAATATGCCCTGAAAATTCAACAATCTCAGGATATAATGAATGCAGAAAAGGATGAGCATTTTTCAGTGGGAGCTTTCTTTTTACCACATGACACATCACTTGCAGAAAAGTTTGTTCTCTATAGCATCACTTAAGTAATTGTGCAGTCAAAAATGCCAACATGACTGTGTTCTGCACCAAGTTACTACTCCGCCCGATTACCTTATTTTCCTATGCATGTATTTACAATTCCAGGAACAAATTGCTTTACTGTGAATATTTTTGGCACAAGCTACAGTAAAATGTTTTTCATTATATCTTTTCCAAGTTTGTTATCATTCTTTGTTTTAATGAATAAGAATGGATGGCTTTACTATGTAAGTCTGTGAATGCATTTATAATTTTTTTTGTGACTTTATTTTAATCACATATTATCTTTTTTTGTGGTAATAGAGACATGTATTTTTCCATGTTTGGTATCTTTATAGATGTCTAATTTTTATATAAAACATTTTGCTTGCTATATATTCATGTTGTTCATTGTTATGTGTTTGAAAGTGGTCAGATGATAGAAAGACTGACAACTGAGATTCATAATCAGTATTATTAAATGTAAAGATATCCTTTAAATTAGAAGATAAAAAAACTATTTAAAAGTGCCTTATATATTGCTAACTTATCATTTTAAAAATACATTTTATTGTATACTACTTAGGAATTATGTTTTTTATTGGTTTAGAAAACTAATTATAAACTTATTTAAATGTTGTTATTTGAATTTAATACATTTTAATATAATGTGATATGAACAGAAGTTGCAGGAACTGTTATCTCGAGTTCCAATTTTTGCTTTGATCTTTATCTGCTTTGTAGCCTGGAACATGTTTTTTAACCTAAGACTAAGATTTTACATCTTTAAATAAGAAAAGTACTTTCTAATTTCAGTTCTACTAAAGATATTAAAGTGAGATAATCAATGTAAAACACTAAGCATGTCTGACATTCAAAAAATATTCAGTAATTTAAAGCTTTTGTTACTTAGAAATTTTCATAAAATAGACCGCCTAGACCAGATGTGTTTTTTTCCAGATACCTTTTGCCTTTTTATATAAATACATTTTTTAACCATTAAGATATGCTGAGACATATTATTGACATTAAATATTTTAAGCATATAGGATCCAAAGAAGTTGATGAGATATGAATAATTAAAAATAGTAGTAGTAACCAGGAATATTGAGTGGGTAGACATTAATATTTATTAATATTTTTGAATGAAAGTGTAAATAGTAGACTGGACAATGTGATCATAAAATTATTTACTTCCATAATTACGGCTTTTTTTCCTTTTTGCAAGGAAATTCTTCCATTTAAAAAGTAAAAATTAACTTCATGTTCAAAGTGGCAGGAAATTCTCTAAAGATCACAAATAGCAAGGAAATATTTTAAATGGTATAAACTCTTAAGAATGTAATGAAGGGCCACACCATCAGCAGACACTTCCATTGAAAAGGATTCATAGAGTTTTATAGTGTCTGGCCTTACATTTAGCTCTTTAATCCATTGTGAGTTTATTTTTGTGTATGGTGTTAGGAAGTGTTCTAATTTCATTCTTTTAAATGTAGCTGTCCAGTTTCCCCAGCACCACTTATTGAAGAGGCTGCTTTTTCTCCATTGTATATTCTTGCCTCCTTTATCAAAGATAAGGTGACCATCTGTGCATGGGTTTATCTCTGGGCTTTCTTTCCTGTTCCATTGATCTATATTTCTGCTTTTGTGTCAGTACCATACTGTCTTGATTATTTTGTAGTAGAATCTGAAGTCCGGGAGCCTGATTCCTCCACCTCTGTTTTTCTTTCTCAAGATTGCTTTGGCTATTCAGGGTCTTTTGTGTTTCCATACAAACTGTGAAATTTTTTGTTCCAGTTCTGTGAAAAATGCCAGTGGTAGTTTGATAGGGATTGCGTTGAATCTGTAGATTGCTTTGAGTAGTATAGTCATTTTCAAAATGTTGATTCTTCCAATCCAAGAACATGGTATATCTCTCCATCTGTTTGTATCACCTTTAATTTCTTTCATCAGGGTCTTATAGTTTTCTGCATACAGGTCTTTTGTCTCCTTAGGTAGGATTATTCCTAGGTATTTTATTCTTTTTGTTGCAATGGTAAATGGGAGTTTTCCTTAATTTCTCTTTCAGATTTTTCATCATTAGTGTATAGGAATGCAAGAGATTTCTGTGCATTAATTTTGTATCCTGCTACTTTACCGAATTCATTGATTAGCTCTAGTAGTTTTCTGGTAGCATCTTTAGGATTCTCTATGTATAGTATCATGTCATCTGCAAACAGTGACAGTTTTACTTCTTCTTTTCCAATTTGTATTCCTTTTATTTCTCTTTCTTCTCTGATTGCCGTGGCTAAAACTTCCAAAACTATGTTGAGTAACAATGGTGAGAGTGGGCAATCTTGTCTTGCTCCTGATCTTAGAGGAAATGGTTTCAGTTTTTCACCATTGAGAATGATGTGGGCTATGGGTTTGTCGTATATGGCTTTTATTATGTTGACGAATGTTCCTTCTATGCCTACTTTCTGGAGAGTTTTTATCATAAATGGGTGTTGAATTTTGTCAAAAGCTTTTTTTGCATCTATTAAGATGATCATATGGTTATTATCCTTCAGTTTGTTAATATGGTGTGTCACATTGATTGATTTGCATATATTGAAGAATCCTTGCATTCCTGGGATAAACCCCACTTAATCATGGTATATGATCTTTTTAATGTGCAGTTGGATTCTGATTGCTAGTATTTTGTTGAGGATTTTTCCATCTATGTTTATCAGTGATATTGGCCTGTACTTTTCTTTTTATTGTTAAATCTTTGTCTGGTTTTGGTGTCAAGGTGATGGTGGCCTCATAGAATGAGTTTGGGCATGTTCCTCCCTCTGCTAAAGTTTGGAAGAGTTTGAGAAGAATATGTGTTAGCTCTTCTCGAAATGTTTGATATAATTCACCTGTGAAGCCATCTGGTCCTGGGCTTTTGTTTGTTGGAAGCTTTTTAATCACAGTTTCAAGTTCAGTGCTTGTGATTGGTCTGTTCATATTTTCTACTTCTTCTTGGGTCAGTCTTGGAAGGTTGTGCACTTCTAAGAATGTGTCCATTTCTTCCAGGTTTTCCATTTTATTGGCATATAGTTGCTTGTAGTAATCTCTCATGATCCTTTGTATTTCTGCAGTGTCAGTTGTTACTACTCCTTTTTCATTTCTAATTCTGTTGATTTGAGTCTTCTCCTTTTTTGTCTTGATGAATCTGGCTAATGGTTTATCAATTTTGTTTATATTCTCAAAGAACAAGCTTTCAGTTTTATTGATTTTTGCTATTGTTTCCTCCATTTCTTTTTCATTTATTTCTGACCTGACTTTTATGATTTCTTTCCTTCTACTAACTTTGGGGTTTTTTTGTTCTTGTTTCTCTAATTGCTTTAGGTGTAAGGTTAGGTTTTTTTATTTGATGTTTTTCTTGTTTCTTGAGGTAGGATTGTATTGCTATAAACTTCCCACTTAGAGCTGCTTTTGCTGCGTCCCATAGGTTTTGGGTCATTGTGTTTTCATTATCATTTGTTTCTAAGTATTTTTTGATTTCCTCTTTGATTTCTTCAGTGAGCTCTTGGTTATTTAGTAGCATATTGTTTACCCTCCATGTGTTTGTATTTTTTACAGATACAAATTGTATCTGTAATTGCTATCTAGTCTCATAGCGCTGTGGTCGGAAAAGATACTTGACATGATTTCAATTTTCTTAAATTTACCAAGGCTTGATTTGTGACCCAAGATATGATCTATCCTGGAGAATGTTCCATGAGCACTTGAGAAGAAAGTGTATTCAGTTGTTTTTGGATGGAATGTCTTATAAATATCAATTAAGTCCATCTGGTCTAATGTGTCATTAAAAGCTTGTGTTTCCTCACTTATTTTCATTTTGGATGATTGGTCCATTGGTGAAAGTGGGGTGTTGAAGTCCCCTACTATGATTGTGTTACTGTCGATTTCCCCTTTTATGGCTGTTAGCATTTGCCTCATATATTGGGGTGCTCCTATGTTGGGTGCATAAATATTTACAATTGCTATATCATCTTCTTGGATTGATCCCTTGATCATTATGTAGTGTCCTTCTTTGTCTGCTGTAATAATCTCTATTTTAAAGTCTATTTTTTCTAATATGAGTATTGCTACTCCAGCTTTCTTTTGATTTTCATTTGCATGGAATATCTTTTTCCATCCCCTCACTTTCAGTCTGTATGTTTCCCTAGGTCTGAAGTGGGTGACCTTTAGACAGCATATATATGGGTCTTGTTTTTTTTACACATTCAGCCAGTGTGTCTTTTGGTTAGAGCATTTAATCCATTTACATTTAAGGTAATTATCAATATGTATATTCCTAGTACCATTTTCTTAATTGTTTTGGGTTTGTTTTTGTAGGTCTTTTCCTTCTCTTTTGTTTCCCCTCTAGAGAATTTCTTTTAACATTTGTTGTAAAGCTGGTTTGATGGTGCTGAATTCTCTTAACTTTTGCTTGTCTGTAAAGGTTTTAATTTTTCTGTTGAATCTGAATGAGATCCTCTCTGGGTAGAGTAATCTTGGTTGGAGGTTTTTCCCTTTCATCACTTTAAATATGTCCTGCCACTTCCTTCTGGCTTGCAGAGTTTCTGCTGAAAGATCAGCTGTTAACCTTATGGGGATTCCCTTGTATGTTATTTGTTGCTTTTCCCTTGTTGCTTTTAATAGTTTTTCTTTGAGTTTAATTTTTGATAGTTTGATTAATATGTGTCTTGGTGTGTTTCTCCTTGGATTTATCATGTATGAGACTGTCTGTGCTTCCTGGACTTGATTGACTATTTTCTTTCCCATGTTAGGGCAGTTTTCTACTATAATCTCTTCAAATATTTTCTCAGACCCTTTCTTTTTCTCTTCTTCTGGGACCCTTATAATTGAATGTTCATGTGTTTAATGTTGTCCCCGAAGTCTCTGAGACGGTCCTCAATTCTTTTCATTCTTTTTTCTTTATTCTGCTCTGTGGCAGTTATTTCCAGTTCTATCTTCCAGGTCACTTATCCATTCTTCTGCCTCAGTTATTCTGCTATTGATTCCTTCTGTATTTAATTTCATTTATTGTGTTGTTCATCATTGTTTGTTTGCTCTTTAATTCTTCTAGATCCTTGTTAAGCATTTCTTGTATTTTCTCCATTCTATTTCCAAGTTTTTGGATCATCTTTACTATCATTACTCTGAATTCTTTTTCAGGTAGACTGCCTATTTCCTCTTCATTTATTTGGTCTGGTGGGTTCTTACCTTGCTCCTTCATCTTCTGCATATTTCTCTGTCTTCTCACTTTGTTTAACTTACTGTGTTTGGGGTCTCCTTTTTGCAGGCTGCACGTTCATAGTTCCTGTTATTTTTGATGTCTGCCCCCTTTGGGTGAGGTTTGTTCAGTGGCTTTTTTTGGCTTCTTGGTTGCCTGGACTGGTGCCTGTGTTTTGGTGGGTGGGGCTAGATCTTGTCCTTCTGGTGGGCAGGGCTCTGTCTGGTGGTGTGTTTTGGGGTGTCTGTGAACTTAGTATGACTTTAGGCAGCCTCTCTGCTAATGGGTGGGGTTCTTTTCCTGTCTTGCTAGTTGTTTGGTATGGGGCATCTATCACTGGAGCTTGCTGGCTGTTGGGTTGAGCTGGGTCTTAGTATTGAGATGGAGATCTCTGGGAGAGCTCTCACTGATTAATATTACATGGGGCCAGGAAGTTTCTGGTGGTCCAGTGTCCTGAACTCAGCTCTCCCACCTTGCAGGCTCAGGCCCAACACCTGGCCCTAGCACTAAGGCCCTGCTAGCCACACGACTCAGAAGAAAAGGAAAAACAAAAACAAAAAACAAACAGATAGAACCCCAAAACAAATGGTAAAAGGAAACCTAAACAGGCAAAATCACACAAAGAAGCACACACACACTCACAAAAAGAGAAAAAAAAAAGAAAAGAGCAATCAAACCTATAAACAAATCCACCAATGATAACAAGCGCTAATATCTGAACTATGATCAAAGTAAAGCCAAAAACAGACATAGAAAGCAAACTACAAGTCTACAGTTGCTCCCAAAGTCCACCGCTTCAATTTTGCGAACACTCATTGTCTATTCAGTTATTTCACAGATGCAGGGTTTATCAAGTTGATTGCAGGTATTTAATCTACTGCTCCTGAGGCTGCACAGAGAAATTTCCCTTTCTCTTCTTTGTTCACAGAGCTCCTGGGGTTCAGCTTTGGTTTTGTCCCCGCCTCTGCATGTAGGCCACCCTCAGCCTTCTGTTCCCTGCCCTGACAGTAGGGGGTTAAAGCAGCGGTTGATTAGGGCTCTGTTGCTCATTCAAGCCAGGGAGAGGGAGGGGTAAGGTACTCATAATAGGAATGCAGGGTGAGCCTGTGGCGGCAGAGACCGGTGTGATGTTGCAACATCCTGAGGCGCACCGTGTGTTCTCCCGGGGAAGTTGTCCCTGGATCATGGGACCCTGGGAGTGGCGTGCTGCACAGGATCCCAGACAGGTGTGGGTAGTGACTTGCGCTTGCACACAGGATTCTTGGTGGCAGTGGCAGCAGTGTTAGTGGTCCATGCCCACCTCTGGGGTTCAAGATGATAGCCGTGGCTCATGCTGCTGTCTGGATCTCGCTTAGGTGGTCCTCTGCTGTCTGTGGGCACATGGAGCAGGAATTCCCCTCTCCTCATGCACCTGGAAACAATGATCTCTTGCCTCCGTCAGGTCCACACATTTTCCCGGACTCCCTCCCAGCTAGCTGTGGTGCTAGCCCCCTTCAGGCTGTCTTCACACACCCAACCCCAGTCCTCTCCCTGGGGTCTGATCTCTGAAGCTTAAGCCTCAGCTCCCAGCCCCCACCCACCCCAGCAGGTGAGCACACAAGCATCTCAGGCTGGTGAGGGCTAGTTGGCACTGATTCTCTGTGAGGGAATCTCTCTGCTTTGCCCTCTGCACCCATGTTGCCGTGCTCTCCTCTGTGGCTCTGAAGCTTCCCCCCTAACCCCCGTCCCCACCAGTGAAGGAGCTTCCTAGTGTGTGGAAACTTTTCCTCCTTCACAGCTCCCTCCCAGATGTGCAGGTCCTGTCCCTATTCTTTTGTCTCTGTTTTTTCTTTTTTCTTTTGCCCTACCCAGGATGTGGGGATTTTCTTACATTTTGGGAAGTCTGGGGTCTTCTGCCAGAATTCAGTAGGTGTTCTATAGGATTTTTTCCACATGTAGATGTATTTTTGATGTATTTGTGGGGAGGAAGGTGATTTCCACATCTTACTCCTCCGCCATCTTGAAGGTCTCCTCCGACTGGCAGGATTTTTATGTGGAAATAAACAAAAATATGGAAAGAATGAATTTTTTTTAAAGTAAAAACAATTCCTAGAGATGAAGGATGAAAGTATTAGTTTATCTAATGAACTCAGTAAATGCCTAGCCCCCCAAATTAAATAATATCTGTGTATTGAAAATTTATATCATAGTAATATAAAATTTCAGAACATCAATGATCAGCATATTAAAAGTTCTAGAAAGTAAAAAATATAATCTGAAAAGTAATGACCTTCAGAAACTTGCATAGAATGTGGCAATAAATTCAATAGACTTAAGGAAATTTATTTTAGGTGTAGGATAATATACCCAGCTAATATATTAATCAAGTGTAGGGAAAAATGAACCATATTTTCAGACACACAAGGGCTCAGAAATTTCCCTCCCCACACACTCTTTATTAGGAAACATCTTAAGGATGTTCTTCTGTAAAATCTAAGTGTAACCAAGAAAGAAGAAGGTATAAAATATGGGGGAAAAATCCATAAGAGATGTTTAGTAGTCATGAAGAGTAATTGCTTTATATAGAAACAAATATTTAAGAGCACCATGATGCAAGGATAAAGAAACAAAAAGGAGTCCAGAGATTTCTATATCATCCATAACAATATGAGGTTACCTAAAAAGGTGATAAAAATGTCAATTTTAATTTTTATAAAAAAGAATGGGAATCTAAAACTTCAGGAAACACAAAATGTTATATTAGAAAAAATGCAATCATAGCACATTACTTGTTTGCAACAAATAATATTAAAAACTAATTGTGACATAAAAACATTTAAAGTGTACTGTGAACACTTAATAGAAACCCATAGACAAACAAGGCTATTAAGTGTTAACTAACATCATACAAGTGAATAGAAATGATAGAAAACTTGACAATGTAAAAGTAGAAGTAGAAATAACTGAATAAGCAGTTAAGAAGAAAAGCTGCAAATAAAACAAAAGAAAAATAGTAACTTTACATAATAAAGTAAGAAGTCCATATATGTTTTCAAGAAATGATGGAAAAAGAAATAAATCTTTAACATTTTGTAATTACAGATAAAACACATGGAACAATTAAGAGTCATGTTATAACAATTATGTGACGGTGGAAGAAAGAGATGGTTTGTGATAAATCCTCAGATATTGTACTAGGGAATAAATAGGGTATGCCTAAATGGATAAGTCAAAAAATAGTGATTTAAACATATGTTTTAGAGCTATATATGAAATAAATTACTCTTCAAGAAATCAAATATTTTCTTAATTTACAAACTAGGTAATGTAGGGGCCAAGGCACACTTGTTTTCATTATTAGCCCATCTACAGTATTATTTTTTCATCAAGTGTATACATTATTTAAATAAATTTGTATTATATATTAATATAAATTAGTATATATCCAGACAAAATTGTGTATTTTTGTGTTTTTTTATAGTCAATGATAGAATCAGAGGCCCTTCTTCAAAAAAAAAAAAAAACACAAACAAATTTTACGTTTCTTTTTACATCTGGTGAATAATTTTTAAAGAGTTTAGTTGTTATCTATAAGATCTATGGTTATTTAAATAATAAGTTTCAACATAAATGCATCAAAAACCTGATAAAAGATAGTAAAAAGAAAAACTACAGGGCACACATACTTAAATAGTAAATGACAACTCTTTCTCTCTCTTTGATCACAAAAAAATCAAGGATATCTGTTCTTACCATTTTTATTAAATAATTTAATGTAAATCTTAGTGCAATAAAGTAATAAAAGGATATCAAAAACATAAAATTTAAAAGGGAGATTATTTAAAATTAGATTATGGTGATGATTGCACAACTGTGTGAATATTCTAATAACCTTTGAATTGTGCACTTTAAATGGATGAGCTTTATGGTATTAAATTATATCTCAATGAAGCTATTAAGGAAAAGAAATCAAGCTGCTTTATTCATAGATTATATGATTCTGTAAGTAGAAAATCCTATTGATTCTACTGAACACACTAGGTCTTACATATCAATTTAGGAAGGTGACAGGACACACAGTATTGAAGTACAAAAAAATCATTGTATTTCTACATAGCATCAATGAACAGTTGGAAAATAATTTTAATATACCATTTATAATACCACCAAGACAATACCTAGTGCATAGGAATAAATCTAAACCAAATTATGCAGTATCACTCTAGAAAATGACAAAATATTACTGAGAAATGTTAAAGTGGAAGTAACTAAATAAATGTACCATTTTCTCTTTTCATGAATTGAAATAAATGATATTATTATCAATTTTCTCTAAACTGAATTATGTGTTCAGCACAAAAGTCTTAATACAAGTGGCTTTTTAAAAAATATAAATTGACAAGCAGATACTAAAATTTATATGAAAAAGCAAAGTTTCTAGAATAATCAACTTTTTTTTTGAGAAAAAGAAGAACAAAGTTGAAATACTTATACTACCCAATTTCAAACTTAGTTTCATCATAAGACAGAGTGGCATAAAATACAAATAATGTAACGGAACAAAACTGATATTCCATGTACACACAAAAACACACCTGTTTAATTAATTTTTTATGAAAGACAAGTCAATGAAAATGGTAAAGTAATATTTCAACAAATGGTTTTGTAATAACAGGGTAAATGTATAAAAGATAAAAGAACCCTTGCCCACCTGACTCCATACACAAAATTACTAATTGATCATAAATTTTAATGTAAGTGATAGAGCCTCAAAATTTCTAAAAAAAAAAAACATAAGAGGATTGCTTTGTGCAGTTGGGGTTAAAAATATTTTTAATATAGGACTCAAGAAGCAATAACCTTAAAAAGAAAAATAAGTAGACTGGACTTTATAAAAATCAAAACCTCTGCTCCTCAAAAGATATTATTTAAAAATAAAGATAAGACATAGGTTAGAAGAGATTATTTGCAGTATATGTCTGTGAAAGAATATTTATATATGGAATATATAAAGAACTCCAATCCAACAACAAATGACAAACAGCCCAATTAATAAGTGAATAAAAAACTTGAATGGCTATTTTATTAAGAAGATATGCAATGTTCAAAACGCATAAGAGAGCTTCCCGTAATTAGCCATCAAAGAAACTCACGTAAAGGCACATTTAAATAACACTATATACCCAATAGAACAACTAAACAAGCAAGCAAACAAACCAAATATTGATGATCAAACCAAATATTGATGAGAATATGGAGCAATATCATCAAATATTGCTGATGATAGTGTAAAAGGGTACAAACACTTTGGAGGATGATTTCATAGTTTCTAATAGAGTTCAACAAGCATCTACCTTTTTAGTCAACAATCCTCCTCCTAGTTAACTCACTCAAGAAATAAGAAAATGTATGCCCACACAAAACCTTGTACTCCAGTGTTTAAAGCATCCTGATTACAGTAGCCTAAAACTGGAAGAAATGCAGATGCCCGTCAAAGGAAGAATATATAAACACATGCCAGTATGTTCATACAATAACTTGTATTTAATAATAAAAAAGAATAGACTCCTAATACCCAAAATGGCATAATTAAATCTCAAGAAGTTTATGCCCAGCAAAAGAAATGAGTCAGAAAAAAAGTGTATACTGTATGATTCCATTTATATGAATTCTAATATGCAAAACTAATCTATAATGATTGAAATCAACTAGTGGCTGTCCTTGTAAGGGGGGCAGGGATTACTGGAATGGGGCACAAGAGGGCTTTCTGGGATGACAGAAAAGATGACATTCTTTCTCTTGTTTTGGGTGATGGATTCAAGAGTGTGTTCAATTGTGAGAACTAATCAATGGAACACAGGCTCTGTGTCTTTTATAGCATTTGCATTCAATTAAAATAAATGAATATATATATAAATGAACATATATATACATCTTTTCCAGAATTTTAAAAGTAGTTATTTTTACTGATCTTTTAAGAACATTCCTTAAAAAAGTAAGTATTCTGCTGCTATATTCTGTATTTTGATTTTTTCTGTATATGTATTAAAAATTGGCTTACAAGTGTTTTTCAGATGACTTCATCAGCCATAATACAATTCTCAATGTGAAGATTAATAGTGATTTAAATACTTGCTGTCTGTATTTTATATGGAAACACACTAAATTTTATTAAAGTATGTTTTATTCAAATACTGTAAAAGCTAAATTTACTTTGATGATATTAAGATGCACAATTTCATTCCTCTGTTAGAGGGCAGTTTTTACAGAGATGTTTCCTGATAGTTTATCAGGCATAACTTCAAACACAATGCAGCACAGTTTTTGTTTTGTGAACATTTATTTTCTTGTATAAGGCGGCATCAGTCTTTTCAGCTTTTTATTTATAGAAATAAATCTATTTATTCTTTTTATGAATGACTAGAAGCCAAGTTCAATTGCTTCAAAATGAGAAGAAGATTTAGAATAGATGTAGTATGCAACTTCCTGCAAGTTTATCCTTTCTGTAGTACATATATTGATAGATTAATTTTGTATTATAAGAATATTCTGTACTTGAGGCTATTCTCCTGACTGATATGTTAGTGCATAGTAGCATGTACAAGAGTAGTTCTAAGTAGTTCTAAGCAGTGATGGCAATAATATTCAGATTTTAATTTCTTAACACTTTTTGATAACTTTAAATATTTGACCTCACAAATTCATCTGTTAATACGGGAAAAAAAGGGACTTCAATATATGTGAATATACAGTGCCAAAATTATCCTTAAGGTAAGGAAAATTAACAAGTAATTCCCTCATTTATTTGGAAATACACAATTATTTGGTATTGTAAATATAGCAAATATTTTCTTCCCAATAAGAGCACGTGAAAAATAATTTAGCATATTAATTGCTAAATAATTACAGAGACTACCTTAAGAAAAAAAAAATCTAAAAATGGTTAAATTAAAAACAATGTTCTTCCCCTAACAAAAGTTTTTTCCCTTGACTCCTGCAAATAAAGATTCTCCTAGTTCTTGATGGAACTATATAAACCTGTTTACATCTAATACACTCTGACATATTGATTATTAAGGAGATTCCACTCAATCTACCACTTTTTAATTTTTTTAAATTAAGAAAGCCACTTATCCAAAATGTACAGTTTAGAGTGTTTTTGGTTAACTTTACCTTTTATTTTTAGCATGCCTATGACATCACTTAACATGTAGTAGACACTCATAAATGTATGTTATAAATTAAATATATAATTACAAAATCAAATAATCTTCAACTGACATTTACAATGATCAGCTGTTACTCATCAACATGATTAACCTAGAAGAACTAGGAATTACCATTTGGTCAATCCAAATATATAATTTTAAAGGGCACTGTAATGTTTTAATCTCAAAATAAAGCATGGTAGAAAGAGAAAGGAGATGATTTCACTGAGAAGTCATCTATCCAGGAAAGACACTGTATTGGAATTCTTTGGTCAGCAGCCAGAAATTTAAGAGCTAATGCTTTTAAAAAGATGGATTAGGAAAAAAAAAAAAAAGCCCTGAAGAAATTTTGGAACATGATATTTTCAGAGCAAATTCTATGAAAGTAGACCATTCTATTTTGTGAATTACCCAACATCTTTCCTGAGCTGGAGCAGACAACATGTACTTTATTCCATCCTTTTTCCCTTTTTAAGCAATGGATTTTTCTGTTCAGATGAACTAAGGAGTTCTACTGTCTATCCATGGTACACAAATTACTTTGTGTATATTTGAGAGATACCACAGCTCCAAGTTGCATATCTCTCCAAGTTGTATATATCTCTCTCGTAGTGCTCACCTCCTATTTGTCCTCTTTTAGAGGTCTCCTGTGAGCCTAGTACTAACTATTTTTTGTCCCATTACAGATATTTGAGTGAATAAAAAACACACTTTTTCTGGTCAGTTATAGCAGGAAAATGGAAATATGTTGTGTATAACCAAGAATAGAGGGAAGTCATAATTGATTAGCCACGGTGTTGACAATCTTGGACACCAAGTACAGAACGTAAAACCATATCTTTCTTTCCTAAGGATAAATGTGATGTGAGCAAAGAATGTGCGAGGAATTAAGTATGATTTATAAGTTAAATATTACCTGATATTTATCTGATATTTACTGTTTGTAAATGATTAAAAGTAGCTCTTGGTTACTTCTCTGTGATTTAAAAGCTTATTTTATGATATGGTTGGATGTTGGTAATGTTGAATAGAGCAATACCAGAGTAACATAATTGCTATTCCATAGAGGATTCTTTAACATGATCTGTGACAGTTGTTTTCTAAAGGTTATGTCATTGGAGGACGATCATTCCTACTGACATTTTGGCAGAGAAAGAATTATAAAGTCCTCCCCCACACACAATATTATCTGCTAGGGTCTGTGATATTAGAATATTTGCTGTTTACACTTACTCCTGTGAACGTGACCTGTATCTCTGAGTAGCACAGTTTGTGTTTCAACTGAAATCCTGGAAGTACAAGTTGAACTATTGTAAAGGGCCTTCCTGATCATGAGAGGCGTTTTGTGTCAAAATTGGAGAGCCACCTTCCAGAAACATCAATTAACCATTATTTGAAGGGAGCCATTGCTTGTTATATGAATATTCAAAAAAATAAACAAACAAACAAACTCTGGAGAAGAGAAAGTAATCCCGTTTTGAAGCATAATGACTATGACCCTGGAGCCAGACAAACTAGGTTCATATCCCAACCCATCACTTTAAAGCTGTGCTTCTCTGGTGAGTTTTCTTAATTGTTTGTTGACTCAATTTTGTTGTTGATTAAATTATAACGACAGTACATCTACGTCATAGGGTTATAGTGAGCAGTAACTTAATGAAAAATACTTTAAGTCATGCCTGGCATTAAATAAATTCACAGTCAATATTATATATTATTACTATGATAATAAACTGGTATCACATTTCTAAGGACATGCATATAAGGCATGAAAGTAAGAGACCTTTCAGTTTCCTTGTTGTTGAGAGACAGTTCTCCATGTTCTTTATGCATGTTTTGTATCAGTTTTTGTTCTGGAATATTTATTCAAGGATATTTATATAGCAAACAATCCTTGGAAGATATAGTACCTTTCTTGAAGAAGAAGAGCAGATTTATTTCCTGAGTAGGATAATAAAGATAATGTCTCCCTCTCAGGGAAACCTTGGGCAGGTTGGCTAGTAGTTCTCTTAAAAGATTGGGGTTTCCCTAAACTCAGAGTTCATTAGCCATAACATAAACCCACTCTGTGTGCAGCATCTGCCTGGACTACCCGTCTCATCTCCCCAGTATGACTTTAGGGGGACAGTGGAATATATGAGAAAAATGAAGCTCATTCTGCTTGCTGTACTGTGAATGATAAAGCCTTTGGCCTCTGATCCAGGAGTCTTGCCTATTTTGCCAGCTTCTATGAAACTGTGACAGGCTAAGTCGCCAGCTTAAACCAGAATAAATATATCAGATCCTTCACAGTTCTTGACACTTATTACCTCAAGTTTGGCAGAAGTGAGGGTGAGTCTTCAACCTTTAAAAAGTGTGACAGTCAGTAAACATACAGATTTTCTTTGACTTATGATGCAGTTACAACCCAATAAATCCTTTGTAAATCAAAAATATCATTAAAAAATACATTTAATACACCTAACCTGCTGAACATCGTAGCTTAGCCTCATCTGCCTTAAACGTGCTCAGAACACTTACATTAGCCTACACTTGGGCAAAACCATCTAACACAAAGCTTATTTTATAATAAAGTGCTGAATATCTCATGTAATTTATTGAATACTGTACTGAAAGTGAGAAACAGAATGGTTGAATAGGTACAGAATGGTTGTAAGTGTATTGGTTGTTTATTCTTATGACTGTGGGGCTGACTGGGAGCTGAGGCTCACTGCCCAGCACCAGGAGAGAGTCCGTACCACATATTGCTAGCCTGGGAAAAGATCAAAATTCAAAATTCAAAGTAGAGTTTATACTGAGTGTGTTTGCTTTCTTATCTTGTAAAGTTGTTAAATCTTAAGTTGAACAATCATAAGTCAGAGACCGTGTGTAGTAGAATATATTAATATTCAGCAAACATTAACTTTCTCCTCCACCTTGCATGGAAGGAGTGTACTTTCCTACTGAAAGTTTATCCCACATGTTTATCCATGTGACTTACTTTGTGTGAACAAAGGCTTTGTATGTGCTCATGTGGGTTAGTTTGACCTCTTGCGATCCTGTCTTCCACCATGAGAAGAGCATGCCAAGCTAGCTACTGGTCCCAGAATGTGGCAAGGAATGAAGTTGACTTGAACCCTATATTTGGCGTAGAGTGAAGTCCAGCTGCTCTCATTCAGTATCAGCTAAATCCATTTAAGACCAGGTGAACAACAGCTGGTAAAGAGGCCTGCAAGAGAAAAATGATGTTTGTGTGGAAGTCACTACTA
Source organism: Balaenoptera musculus (assembly GCF_009873245.2). Lineage (NCBI taxonomy): Eukaryota > Metazoa > Chordata > Mammalia > Artiodactyla > Balaenopteridae > Balaenoptera > Balaenoptera musculus. Next base: position 117,445,342 of record NC_045786.1, read on the forward strand.
TATGTGGTCATCCTGAAAAGGATGCAATTAGCCTTAAGCAATAGATATTGATCCCGGAAAACACTGGATAGCTCTAATTTTTCAAAAATGTTGTCACCTCAAACTACAATTATTTTTACCTGCAAGATCCAAATTTCCTCTAAGGGAAGAATATGTAATTGGAATATAATATTTTTTTGCTTATGATAATCACAGTGAAGGCCTTAGCACTGTTGTCGCCTTTTCAGAGATGCAAATTACTACCTATTTTTACTGCCAGAATGAGAAAATGAGAGGATTTTAGGGATGGCTTTTATACATTTTTTCAGACATCAAACAGACTTTTCATAAACCTTCTCAGAACTCAGATTTAGGCTATCACAATTAAATATTTGCTACATATAGCTATTAAAATGCACACATTGCATCTAAATAATTAGCCCATTTCTTTAGATAGAGGATACTTTTATTTGGAAAAGACAATTTAATATTTTCTACAAATACAACAATTTAACCAAACTTTTATATAAGTGAAACTATTTATATAAATATATATTATTTCATACGTATTATACATATTATACACAGCTATGCACACCCACACACACACAATAAAATTGTACATTCCTAACTAATAATTGTTGGAGATTGTCTTTTCATTTTGTTGATGGTTTCCTTTGCTTTGCAAAAGCTTTTAAGTTTAATTAGTTCTCATTTGTTTATTTTTGCTATTGTTTCCTTTGTCTTAGGATGCAGATCCATAAAAATATTGCTACTATTTATGGCAAAGAGCATTCCGCCTGTGTTTTCTTCTAGGAGTTTTTATGGTTTCTGGTCTTACATTTAGGTCTTTAGTCCATTTTGAGTTTATTTTTGTATATGGTGTGAGAAAATGTTCTAATTTCATTCTTTTATATGTACCTGTCCAGTTTTCCCCACACCATTTATTAAAGAGACTGTATTTTCCCCATTGTTTCTTGCTTCCTTTGTCATAGATTAATTGCCCATATAAGTGCATGGTTTTATTTCTGAGCTCTCTATTCTGTTCCATTGATCTGTGTGTCTGTTTTGATTACTGTAGCTTTATAGTATAGTCTGAAGTCAGGCAATATGATACCACCAGCTTTATTCTTTTTTCTCAAGATTACTTTGGCAATTTGGGGTCTTTTGTGGTTTCATATAAATTTTAGGGTTATTTGTTCTAGATCTGTGAAAAATGCCCTTGGTATTTTGACAGGGATTGCATTAAATCTGTAGATTGCTTTGAGTAGTATGGTCATTTTTAATTCTTCCAATCCAAGAGTATGGAATATATTTCCATTTCTTTATACCATCTTCAATTGCCTTCATCAGTGTTTATAGTTTTCAGAGTATAGGATTTGCAAATGATATGACAGATAAGGAGTTAATATTCAAAATATATAAACTGCTCATACAACTCAATATCAAGCAAACAAACAAACAGATTAAAAAAATAGGCAGAAGACCTGAAGAGATATTTTTTCAAAGAAGACATACAGATAGATGGCCAACAGGGACATGAAAAGATGTTCAACATCACTAATCATCAGAGAAATGTAAATCAAAAACACAATGAGATATCACCTCACACCTATCATAATGGTTGTCATCAAAAAGACAAAAAACAACAAATGTTGTTGAGGATGTGGAGAAAAGGGAACCCTAGTACACTGTTGTTAGAATGTAAATTGGTGCAGCCACTATGGAAAATAGTATGGAGTTGCCTCAAAAAACTAAAAGTAGGGGCTTCCCTGGTGGTGCAGTGGTTGAGAATCTGCCTGCCAGTGCAGGGGACACGGGTTCGAGCCCTGGTCTGGGAGGATCCCGCATGCCGCAGAGCGACTAGGCCCGTGAGCCACAATTGCTGAGCCTGCACGTCTGGAGCCTGTGCTCCGCAACGGGAGGGGCCGTGATGGTGGGAGGCCCACGCACCGCGATGAATAGTGGCCCCCGCTTGCTGCAGCTGGAGAGAGCCCTTGCGCAGAGGCGAAGACCCAACACAGCCATAAATAAATAATTTAATTAAAAAATGCAAATAAGAAGATAACTTTAAAAAAAAAAAACAAAAAAACCTAAAAGTAGAACTACAGTATGATCCAGTGATTCCACTCCTGGGTATATACAGTATTAGAAGAAAATGAAAACACTAATTTGAAGAGATACATGCACCCTAATGCTCATAGCAGCATTAATTCCAATAACCAAGATATGGAAGCAACCTAAGTGTTCATCAGCAGATGAATGGACAAAGAAGATGCCGTACAATGGAATATTACTCAGCCATAGAAAGGAATGAAGATGTGGGATATATATATATACACACATGGGTATATATATATACATATATATATATATATATAATATTATTCAGCCATAAAAAAGAATGAATTTTTTTCCAGTTGAAACAACATGGATGGACCTGGAGGGTATTATGCTTAGTGAAATAAATCAGACAGAGAAAGACAAACACTGTGTTATCACTTATATATGGAATCTAATAAAAGGAAACAAACAAATGAATGTTACAAAATAGAAACAGACTTACTGATACAGAGAACAAGCTAGTGGTTACCAGTGGGAAGAAGAAAGCGGGGAGGGGCAAAATGGGGGTATGGGATTAGGAGATACAAAGTACTGTGTATAAAATAAATAAGCTATAAGGAAATAGCTTAGGAATAGGAAATAGGAAATTGTACAGCACAGGGAATATAACCAGTATTTTATAATAACTTTAAATGGAGTGTAATCCATAAAAATATTGAATCACTGTGTTGTACACCTGAAACTAATATAATGTTGTAAATCAATCATACTTCAATAAGAAAAGTAATTACTGGAGATAATGACTAATATTAGCATAGTTTTGGCTAGGGGACACAGGAATATCTGAATCTGACCTGATGAACAATCCTGCTTCTTGAGGCCTATGAGGGTATGTATGGTATTCTGCAAGAAAATGGTGAGCAGAGCAACAACTTGGTCTTTGACTCCAAATCAAAGTGTACAACATGTTACCTCTCTCCAAACTCCTTTTTTTTTTTATTGAAGTATAGTCGATTTACAGTGCTGTGCCAATCTCTGCTGTACAGCAAAGTGACTCAGTTATACACAGAGACATTCTTTTTTTATATTCTTTTCCATTATGGTTTATTACAGGATATTGAATATAGTGCCCTGTGCTATACATTAGGATCTTGTTGTTTATCCATTCTAAATGTAATAGTTTGCATCTACCAACCCCAAATTCCCAGTCTATCCCTCTCCCTCCTCCCCTCCCCCTTGGCAACCACAAGTCTGTTCTCTATGTCTATGAGTCTGTTTCTGTTTTGTAGATAGGTTCAATTTGCCATATTTTAGATTCCACATATAAGTGATATCATACGGTATTTGTCTTTCTCTTTCTGATTTACTTCATTTAGTACGATAATCTCTAGTTACATCCTTATTGCTGCAATTCAAACTCCTCTTAAAACTCACTTTTATCTAATTATAAATTCACTGGGCTTTGGATAAACTTCTTTTCTCCAGAGGTAGAAAAACAAAATCTAATTCTTTTATATTTTCCCACTACTAATACTTCTTTATATTAGTTCCTAAGCCCTGATTGAGAAGAGAAGAAACTAAGGAAACGTGTGCTAGTACAAAAACACTATGACCTCTACAAGTGCACAGTCCCAGTGGTGCAAAGATGAAGCATCCATCTCTGTTTGTGGTCGGGGCATATTGTCCTGGTCCTAGATAAGACTAGCATTGTTTCTGGATTAATAGCCACCAGAGGTGATGTTGGAGATACTTTTTATTTTTCCCAAAGTAGCTCTGACCTCTAGAAGCAACGATATTTCTGCAATCTGAGATAGCCACGGAAAATGATCCTTAGACCAAAAAAAAAAAAAAAAGAAGTAATCCGTTATGGCTCACGATAAGATTCTGACTCTTATCTCGCAACTCATAGTGTTATCCATGGATCAGTAGCATTGGCAACACCTTTTCTTTTTTTAAGAGTACAGATTCTCAGGCCCCACCCCCAGACCTGGTAAACCAAAATCTGGATTTAAACAAAATTTTCAAGTGATTTAAATACACACTGAAGTTTGAAAAGCACTGGTATACCAGATTTCCTGCCAGTGCAGAAACAATGCCCATGATGTGGGACTTTTCTACAACAAATGCTGATACACTAAGTTCTGAGGTACTCAACACTGTTCAGTAGAACTTTCTGTGATGATACAGAAGTTCGTTATTTGTGCTTTCCATTATGTTAACCATTGAAGACAAGTAGCTTATCAAACACTTGATATATGGATAGTATGATGTCCATAGAAATGTTTATATTATTTTGATTAATATGCATTTAAATTTAGATAGCCACACGTTGTTGGTGACTACCATGCCACTCTTGGAGGGTCTAGACGATGCTGCTCTGCCCAACTGTTAATGATAGACATTTCTTTCTGCATTCAGGACACTGCAAACAAAGTTTGGGGTTAAGAGCATGGACACAGGGATTCAGACTGAGTTCGAATACATCTCAATCATTTACCAGCTGTGTGACATTGGGTAATTTCTTTATCCTAATATCCCTTACTTTTTTACCTGCAAAATGAGAAAGTGGTAATTAGTTATGATTATTATAAGATTAAATGAATTAATAACCTAAACCTATTAGAGCAGTGTTAGGGAAATAGTAGTGCTAAATATGTGTTTACTAAATTAATAAATACCCACCAGGTCTATTTGAGGCAGAACCTGAAACATTAAAAGAGTGAGTTCTAACCATTTTTCTAAATCCAAGCACCATATGTCCTTCAGAAAAGTCTGGTAAACACACTTAATAGAAACATTAATAGAGAAGGAAATAATGTTGTGAGAGAATGCATATGAATTTAGATTTGAGAATAGTTTGAAAAGTTTCTCCGAAAGATATTCTGTCATCTGGATTGAGAATTATTGCCCTAGAAGCCTCTTTAAGTTCTTAACCCCTTGGGTATATTAATATTAGTTGCCCGATTAAACTATGTCAGATATAAGAGAAGGAACCTGTAATTATGGCAACCACGACCCCTGGATCCTGCCAGTAATCAGCTTTCTTTATCTCAAAGTTGTGTGCACTTAGGAAAAACGCCCAGGAAAAGAAAAAAACTTAAATATTGGTTGCGTATTAGGTTCAGAACTCTGAAGCAAGGTTTTAACTTGTCTATACTTGACTAGATAGGCTTCTGTGGCCTATCTAGCATGAGTCTCATGCTGTTTTCAGTTTGGTATGATAGAGTGTACAGAGCTAGGAATACATTTTGTCCAAAGTAGGAGGAAGCTCTAGGACCATTTACTTCACTGGAATAAAGAAGTAGTGTGTGTGGGGGGTGGGGATCAGGTAGCAGAACATGGCATCCTGTGGTGCTGGGCAGTGGACCACCTGAAGGTGACCTGGACAGAATCTGGGTCAGCAAGAATGTCGTGCCTTATATTGGTGTCCATTTTTTTCTATGCAGCTCCTTCATCTTTTGGGTGTATGAAAGATTTTCTCAGCCTAGTGATATTTTGGACTTGGTGCCTCATTCTGCTCTCCTATTTAATTCAAGGACAAGTCGTGTACAAATACTTAGCAGAGAAAGCAGTGAAGTGGTCATAGCCAGTTGACCATAAAAGAGAACGTCTCCTTGATTACATTATATTTTGAGAATAACACTGTATCTGCCAAATTAGTTTATTACATTGCCTGTGATTATATCTCTTGTGCCATTGAAAGGGTTTTTTGTTTTGGTTTGTTTCATTTAATTGACATTTTTCTAGGTGAGGCCCCCAACTCAGGCTGTGTTAGAGCTCCTACATATGTAACTGTACGGCTGGGCTTGGTTGGGTTCTCCTTGCAGACGTACCCCATCATATATAATTTGGGGTCATGGTTCATGGACTGCATAAACAGATGCTCAGAAGTTTCTTTTGGATTGTGTTGATTTAGATATTTTTGTTTTACCTCTTTAAAGAAGAGGACTTTCTGCTGGGTATTATTTTAATTATACAGGACTAAGTAAGACTTTTAAACTCCAGTCTTTCCTGGTGAAGGGAAAAAAAAATCAAGGTGCCTTTTTATAACTAATTTTCTCCTCTGTTATCTCTTCAAATACTGAAATATTGAACTTTAATTTTCAGTAGAGAATTGGTCCCATTTTACATTTCATTGAAAGCAACATTTATTGTGGAAGAAGCAAGGATCAACAAAGATTCTTACTTTTAAGGAGATTGCACTTAATTTTGCAGTTAATCAGTGGACACAAAGATTCATTTATATACAGTATCATGAATTTCAGTGGTTCTCTAGTAACAGTTTTCTGCTTTTCCTTCCAGTTTAAGTTCAATTGTTTAGACACCAGTAAAAAGAGCAGGTTTTTCTCATATGTTGAGTGTCTGCTGAATTAGTTTAAAATTTCAGTTAATACTTATGGAAATTGATCTTCTTGAAAAAAATAATTGAAATAAATTGTCTATTGCTAGTTAAAAATTAATTGGCAATCTTGAAAATTACATCTGCATGGGTAATTTTGAATTTTGTAAAATAATATGCTCATGGAATCAGAAGAAAATTTTTTGTTTGTTTGTTTCTAGTTCCTCATTTTACAGGTGAATTTAGCTGGAGACAGTTAACTTCAGCTTTAAATTATTTTTTTCCAATTAGTTTTGAGTTTTAATGAAATGTGATCATTCCTTGCTTAGTCTTGTATAAGCTATTTATTTTACTCATATTTTGAATATTTTCCATGTCAATACATCTTCTACTACTTCTTTCTTATTTTAGGTATATTCTATCAAGGATGAAAGACAATTTATTCAAATTGTTTTGGGATAGTTAGATTGTTTCCAGATTTCTTACTATAATAATGCTTTGTTAAGCATTCTTGAAACTAGATCTCTGCTTATATACATCCGTATTTTCTAAAGTTGAAATTGCTGGATCAGGGCACATTCATTTGTTTAAGATCTGTGATAAATGCTGCAAAATTATTCTCTAGAAACTTTTCTTGGGTTTTAAAATTCATTATCCTTAAGAGGTGATTGTGAAATACTGAGTTCTATACATGGAAATAAAGTTGTAGGGATTTGAACATTTAGTGGTTTTTTTCCAAGGTGGAAATCACTGTAGTCTTATTCGAAATTTTATCCACGCAGAAAATTTTAATTTTTAAAAACAAGGTGGTTTTTACTATATGTTTTATGTTTTTCATTTTAGGTGCACACCTCTCTTTTGTAGCAATCAGAGCAGGAGCAAATCTATAGCAGCTTACAACAGTAGAGGAAGCAGTTTCTTGGAACTCAGGCTTTGTTCTGATGATTTTGGCTATTCTTTTCATTCTACCAACCATCTTCAAAGGAACAAAAACAAAAGCACAAAACAGAAAAAAATGTAACCATCTGGGTTTAGTTTTCTCATCAGTATCACCACTCCTGCTTTCACTACCATCATTATCATCATCACCACCACTATTAACTCAGGTTTAGCAGATGCATCTACTTACATTTTAAATCACGTCTTCAGTAATTAAAACAAAGCATTTGCAAAATAAATTTTTTGTCAGATGGTTAATTTATTTATGTGGCAAGGGGGAAAGTAGATAGAAAAAAATTAATATACTATAAAAATGCTGTCCATGGTAATGGTAGACATCTTCTGAATTACTGTACAATGGCTAGCTACAGATAAAAACAGCGTGGTAAGAAATTCTTGATCCAACTGATTCATTTAGTTTAATTTATTTCATGAACAGCCATACATACTTACCCATGGTTTTGTAATTTACTATTATTTTCTCTCTTATCTCTTATTAATAACTAAAATACACATATGAAGCAAAAACCAAGAATTTTTTAAAATAGTGTTGCGGTTCTAACTAATATCAGCTTTCTTTCAGAACATAAACTTCAACTAAGACTCAAAGATATTTACATTTTCTTCTTTTTACTTTTGAGGTAATGGTTTTGTTTAGAGTTTGCTTCATGGTAGCCTACTAAATCCAATGGAAAGTATATCAAGTTACATCTATTTTGTAAATTTTTTTTTCTGTTCTACATTCTTATGGATTAGCCTGAAATTTAAATTCTGACCAGTCTTTTTATCCCCCCCACCCCAGTTTTTACAACATTTCCACTGTGCCTACACCAAATGGAGGTTAAATAAGAACTATATTATGTTTGGTGTTGATCATTTATATTCAGATAATGTTTGTTACACAGTTCCTTTTTAATATCCTAGAAGAACAAACACTTAAAAGTATGCAGTCTTAGGTTAATTGTATTACTGTATATTTTGAAACAGAAACTTGGTGGCAACACAATTCTTAAGTGGTTAAATACAGTAAATTGTTTCAATGACTAAAACATTTACCTTTATTTATTAGTTTGGTCATTAACATATATGTTATGTAATTATTCTTTTTATACATGGTACACCTGTAAGAATGCCTTATTTCATTTCCTCTGATGGCTTTTTTATTTGGGGCTGCTTTTGATTTATGTAGTTTCTTGATCTAGTGGTTTTATTTTTTCTAATTCACAAAGTAAATTTAACTTCTTACACTTCCGTGATGGTGCAGTGGTTAAGAATCCGCCTGCTAATGCAGGGGACACGGGTTCGAGCCGTGGTCCAGGAAGATCCCACATGCCGCGGAGCAACTAAGCCCGTGCGCCACAACTACTGAGCCTGTGCTCTAGAGCCCGCGAGCCACAACTACTGGAGCCCGCGCGCCTAGAGCCCGTGCTCCGCAAAAAGAGAAGCCACAGCAATGAGAAGCCCGTGCGCCGCAGCAAAGAGTAACTCCCGCTCTCAGCAACTAGAGAAAACCCGCGTGCAGCAGCGAAGACGCAGTGTAGCCAAAAATTAAATAAATGAATAAATAAATAAATTTATTTAAAAAACACAAAAAACTGCTATGTTTGCATAGTTCCGGAAAAAGTCAACAGCATTTTGCTGCTTGCTTTATAGTAATGCCCTTGCTTCCTTGATCCTAGCACATAGTTGATCTAAATTACCCTGATAGTATTACCTTCAGCTGAAGATTGTCATTTACTTTAGCTGTGAGAGAAATTCTTGTATGTTTTTATTGTGAGAGGTATTACCATCCCCAAAGCCTATTTTTACTACATAATTTGGATTCTTTATTTTTCTATCACAGCGCTAACAAATGTAATCATTTAAATATAAACAAAATGTATTAATATAATATTCTTACATCAAAAAATGACATTTTATCCAACTATTACACAAATATATAAAAGACATAATGTTCTGTGATGCTGGGTTTCTCACTGAAGACCCAAAAGTTCCTGAAGAGAATTTTTTTTTTTTTAATGACAGGAAACCAAGTTGATAAGTAAAACTTCTTCTTGCAGGATGTAATCTTGGCCATTGATCTTACTCCAAAGATATCCTTATTAAATTGTGTGATAGGCAAAATATCTGCTTTAAGAAATTACAGTTTTTAGCTTGTAGTTCTTTGCTTTAAGAAGGAAATGTAATCAATTAAGTCACTTAATGAAAGTTCAGTACAAACTATGCCTTTACCAATTTTGAAAGATAGTGGAAAGCAGAAGTGAAGGAGAAAATAAGACAAGTTAGGAATCAGGGCATGTGAAAGTAATTGAACAAAAGAAATTAGAGGCTCTGATTTTGAAGAGTGAAAGTTAAGAAATCCAGATAAGAGAAATAACTTAGATATATGAAATAATTCAAGAGCATCAAATATAATATGACCATATATTAATATAACATGAAATGTGGGACAAATTTTTAATCCTAAATCTCAGTTCTCAAATAAATGATCTGTGTTCTTTTTTTTTTTTTTCTTCCAACATTGGGAGAAACTGTGACTTCATATTACTAGAATTTCTTAATCCATTTTTAGTATGATTAATTCCTCAACTTTCCCTTTCCCAATCTACCCAAATTTTCAAACCATATAGTAGACATCCAATAAATTCTCATTGGCCATAAATAAATGAATGACAACATGTTATTTTAACAAAAGAGGAACTACCAATAGTAAGTGAGGAATTTGGCATTCATTTGATAATTCTTTGTATTTTAAAATATTTCATAATGAATCTGATGATTGCTATGATGCCAGATGCCATGCTATAGCATCTCTAAAACTTTAGGAAAGGTCCAATGCTTGTGGAATAGACTCTATAGATATTTTTCTTTAGTAACTCTTAAGGGCTTTTGACATGTTGAATACTGAATTAAATTGAACATATTTAATATATGTTGCAAGTATTTTCTAATTTGTGTTTACTACTAATTTTAAATATTTGGGGGGCATAAATAAGCTTGAAATTTTATGTAAGTACATTTATCAGCCTTTGTTTTATAAAAATTCCTTACCTTACACATAAAAGTATGTGACCAATCCTAAATTAGAAAAATAGTTATATATATTTTGTTCTTTTTGTTTTTTTAAATAATTATACCTTCAAGCAATTTAGAGGTTTTTTGTTTGTTTGTTTGTTTGTTTTTATGACTGAGGAAGGCATCTATGGTAGAGAGTATTTGGTATCACTCAATTAAATTGTAGCTTTCTTCCTCAGTAAGAGAACCTTGAATTTATATGAGGATGGCAAAGCTTTCAGCTAAACACATATGCAAGACTTCCTTGCAGCTAAGTACAGTCATGTAAATAAATTTATGTGTGAGATATGATTAAAAATATTCTGTTGGACTTCTGGGATAGCTTCATAAATGGAGTTCAATCAGGTAGAAAGTACAATCTTATTACTGTTTTCAATGCTAATTTATTACCACACAGGTCATTCTAGGCTTTTATTTTTTGCATTGCTTGTCACTCCAAAAGTATGAAAATTGGCTTCCTCCATCTTCTATCCACTTATTAATGGTTCAGTTTCAATATGCATGTATAATGGTTTCAGAATTATTAATCATTATACTGTGAAAAACAACTTTATCAACTAGAACACAGTGCTTATATCCAGTTCCCTTTGCCTTTAGTGTTACATTCTTCACTCAATTCCAAATTTATTTTGGTCAGCACCTTTTTCTTTTACCTCCTTCAGTGAGGTTATTTCATTTTCTGGAAAAATACTTACATTCTTTGTCACAGACTTTATTGCCTCCTGGGAACCGCATATCTCTTAAATTATTTTTATTTAATTTGCATACATTAAGCTTCACTTTCTGTGTTGTAAAGTTCAACTGATTTTGAAAAATGCATAGTGTCATGCATCCACCATTATATATCAGCAGAATAGTTTCATTGCCTTAAAAATTCCCTTTGAGTTCACATATTCAATTGTTTTCATGTACCATAAAACTATCTGTCATCTGTAGATTTCTAACTAAAGTCAGAATTTCAACATATCACTGGGGGATAAGGACCAAGTCAAAATCAAAAGGAAAAAGTCATTTAAGCATTGATAGCTAGTCTGGTAACTAGTCTGGTAGCTGGTCCCCAGCCATCCACGCCCTCCAGTATTCATGTTCATATGTGATATTTATGAAAACCATTCAAACCTACTGCACAATTGACTCAAAACCTGTCAACTCTTAATGGTGCTTAGAAGAAATGTCTCTCAATCTAATGTAGGCTGCAGAGAAAGCTTATTATCTAGAGAATCAATGGTGCTTGCCATATCTGTAGCTAGTGAGAAAGTACATAGAACCTGAGGCAAGTCCTAATAAGACAAGTGTAGTAGAGATTCCAGTCCCTTTAGGCAAGTAAATGTATTATTTTTGAGAAATAGTTTTGACATGATATATGGCTCTGAGAGAGAGAGTAAATGGCATACAAGGACAACAAATGACTACCCAACATGAACAAAACCACTGTATTGTGGACATTCCTTTTAATAAGCAGCAAATCCACTCCTGCACTCTAATATGGTACTACCTTCCAGGAGAACTAGCTAAGCAATTGGTTAAATGTTGGTTACACTGGACACTTTTCATTATGGAAAGATCATATATCTGTCCCCACTGGAATAGACATTTAGATTTTCACTTTCTTTATCTGCAAACACGCCTACATCATCAGCACTGCCATTCTTGGATTTTCTGAATATTTTGATCATTATTGCTTCTCATATAATCTTACTTCTGTACAAAGAAATTATTTTCCAATTAAATGTGAAGATAATTGATTAAAACCCATAGCTTTTATGTTCCCTCAGCCTCCCAGTATTGGCTGTATGGAAGGCTATGATGACCTATTAAAGCTCATTAGAGCAATGGTCCAGAGAAAACATCTTGAAAGTTTGAGCTGCTATTCTAATGATTGCAAAATATTCTCTGAAACATTCAACAGTATATACTGCTTTTCATACCATGGAAAACATATACTCCAAGTTCCAATAAAAAAAGGGAAAAATTAACTTTGCTCATACTCAACATTTCTGACAATATTCTTTGTCACTCTGGGCTCTGCTTTTTGGAGCATTGAAAATCCAAAAATGGAATGCTTCTATCAGAAGATAATCCAGATGGATTGGAAGTTGTGGCCACCACTCAGCTCTGCTTCCTTGTAGCACAGCCAAAAATAGGGAGAAATAATGTTGGATTGAGTGACGAATTTTGTCAAAGAGAATGGCCACCATAAAAATTAGGTAAAATAAAAACATATACCTTTTATTTTGGAACCCACAGAAGATGCTAGGAACATTTTAGAACGTCTCTGATTCTCCAACCTTTCTGGTGATCCTGGAAACACTCTTTAAAAATTTTTTTAAATGAATTAATTTTGTACTCTTAATTTTGGAATTGATCAGATCTCCAATACATCAGTGTAGTGAAGATTTATTAAAGCAGCACAAAGCATAAAGGAAAAGATAGATCAATTTAACTAGATTATAATTAAAAAAGTATTTCAGACAAAAGTGCTCATAAACAATGAGAAGGCAACTACTTGCCCTTTACAGAGCATACATTGATTCATGTTATGTCTTCAGTAAACCATGAGCATCTTGATGTTAGGAATTATCTTATATTTTATGGTGCTAAATAAATATATTTAATCTTTAAAAAAGGCTGAACTTGATTATTATTACCAGAGAAATAATTACTTTAAAAGTGTATACTTTAGAAAATAACATATATGTGAAGGATTAACTTCTCTATTTATCTCAAAAATATATATTTAAATTACTCAACAACTGAAACAAATTATACCATAACGCATTGTATATAGCCATTACATTGACTGTAGAATTAAATGTTATCACAGGCAATAGTGTTGTTTATGTTTATGTATCAGTTTGTAAATAATATTTCAAACATTTTATAATGCTTAAATCTCTTCATTTCCATGTTTGTTTTTAATAAAGCCAAATACAAATCACCAAGTGTGATCAGCAAAATATGGAAGACACATAACAAACCCCATTTAAAAATAAAGACACAAACAATAACAACGAAGCCTTAAACATGTAAAAATTAATAAAGTCATTCAAGATGCATCTGGGTTAAATAGTCTCCAGATGGCAGTCTAGCACTACCTCAGCCAAAAACTCCAGCTAGAAACACTGGGTGTCTCTTATGTTCTTATTTTCTAGCAAAGGGAACACAATATTTACCATTCTCCTTTTGGAAACTTAGTCAGTGAAAACTCAGTTTATTCAAATTGCTGTTGGTGGCTTTCATAAAATACACAAGAAATAATCCTATACCATTTAGTTTCATTTTTAATCAGTTTTATATTTTCTAAAAAGATAAGGGTGCATTTTAGAAAACAATATTTTCTGATAATATTACATTTCAATGTATATGACACCCAGTCAAAGTTTAAGGAATAGCTCTTCTTTTCATACTCAAAATGGCAATACTTCCACTAGATGCATACTCAGATAAGAACAACTATTTGTAATGATAAAATTGTTCTTTTCACACAAAATTTCAATAAAAACTAACCTTTAGTTCATTGTTAACAATGTATAAGAGAGAAATCTTATCCTAATGTAACATTTCAGAAATTTAAATTACAGGTTGTCACAAACACTTCATATTGTCTATTCTTCACTTTAAAAATACATATAAAGGGATTAGTCTCCAAAATGTACAAGCAGCTTATGCAGCTCAATATAAAAAAAAACCAAACAAACAACGCAATCCAAAAACGGGTGGAAGACCTAAAAAGACATTTCTCCAAAGTAGACATACAGATTGCCAACAAACACATGAAAAGATGCTCAGCATCCTAATTATTAGAAAAATGCAAATCAAAACCACAATGAGGTATCACCTCACAGTGGTCAGAATGGCCATCATCAAAAAATCTACAAACAATAAATGCTGGAGAGGGTGTGGAGAAAAGGGAACCCTCCTGCACTGTTGGTGGGAATGTAAATTGATACAGCCACTATGGAGAACAGTATGGAGGTTCCTTAAAAAACTAAAAATAGAACTACCATACGACCCAGCAATCCCACTCCTGGGCATATACCCTGAGAAAACCATAATTCAAAAAGAGTCATGTACCAAAATGTTCATTGCAGCTCTATTTACAATAGCCAGGACATGGAAGCAACCTAAGTGTCCATCGACAGATAAATGGATAAAGAAGATGTGGCACATATATATAATGGAATATTACTCGGCCATAAAAAGAAACGAAATTGAGTTATTTGTAATGAGGTGGATGGACCTAGAGTCTGTCATACAGAGTGAAGTAAGTCAGAAAGAGAAAAACAAATACCGTATGCTAACACACATATATGGAATCTAAAAAAAACAGTACTGATGAACCTAGTGGCAGGGCAGGAATAAAGATGCAGAAGTAGAGAACGGACTTGAGGACACAGTGGGGAAAGGGGAAGCTGGGATGAAGTGAGAGAGTAGCATTGACATATATACACTGTCAAATGTAAAATGGATGGCTAGTGGGAAGTTGCTGCATAGCACAGGGAGATCAGTTAGATGCTTTGTGACGTTCTAGAGGGGTGGGATAGGGAGGGTGGGAGGGAGGCTCAAGAGGGAGGGTATATGGGGATATATGTATACATATAGGTGATTCACTTTGTTGGACAGCAGAAACTAACACAACATTTTAAAGCAATTATACTCCAATAAAGATATTAAAAAATGTTTGCATAATACTTTGTATAGGACTTGAGCCATTCCATCTGACAACTTAATAAACTTCTTTGGCTTAGGAAAAAAATACATATAAATATACAAAATTTTTTCTATGTTCTTTATCTATTGTATTAGTCAGCTTGGACTGGCATAACAAATACCATAAATTGGGTAGCTTAAACAACAGAAATGAAATTTTTATCACAGTACTAGAGGCTGGGAAGTTGAAGATCAAAGTGCAAGCCGATTTGTGTTTATGTATCAGTTTGGAAATAATATTTCAAACATTTTATAATGCTTTAATCTCTTCATTTCCATGTTTGTTTTTAATAAAGCCAAATACAAATCACCAAGTGTGATCAGCAAAATATGGAAGACACATAACAAACCCCATTTAAAAATAAAGACACAAACAATAACAACAAAGCCCTAAACATGTAAAAATTAATAAAGTCATTCAAGATGCATCTGGGTTAAATAGCCATAAAAAGAAATGAAAGATTGAAAGATTGAAATGAAAGATTTCCTTTTGAAATCTCTTTTCCTGGTTTGCATACACTGCCTTTTCTCTTTGTCCTCACATGGCAGAGATCTCTCTTCTTATTCTTTTAAGGCTACCAATCCTATTGGATTAGGTGTATACCCTTAGAACCTCATTTAACCTTAATAATCTCCTAAAGGTCTTATCTCTAAATACAGTTACATTGGGACTTATGGCTTCAACATATGAATTTTGAGGGACACAATTCAGTCCATAGCATCTATTAAAACCAAAATTAAATGGCTTCAATATTATAATAGAGCCATTTCCTTTCTGGCCATATTCACATAAGTGAAAACTTAGTAAAAAGTCTGCTATTACTTACTTGGTGAATTCTCTGTTAAATTCTCTGCTGATTTCCATTATAAAATGGAGAAATTATGATTCTCAATATAATTGAAATCTAAAGTGAAAAGTGAAATAGAAAAAGCAGTGTATACTGTACTAGGGAAAAAACAATACATAGAACTTACCAAAAAAAAAAAAAAAACTAATGAAAAAATAAAGAAGACAAAATATCATTGGATATAGATATAATGGAGTTTCTGTGAAGATTTTTTTTTCAAAACAAAAAGAGAATGGTTATAGCAATTGAATGGAAAAAAGATCAGAGGAATAAAGAATATTAGTTGGGGGAAAGTGTTTCAAAAAACAAAGCTGGTGAATGGGAATTCACTTTTAAAACCAGATAAAATTAGAAGAATTGAAGTAAAAGAAAATCAATATATTAACTTGATACTAAATGCAGTGTGTGAATTCAGAAAATGTTGATTTTAAATCCAATCAAATACTTTATAAATATTATAATATAGTACATTAAATTACATAATTATACCCATTATTTCAAGGAGCATAATCACTATTTTCAAACTGTGTCAGGAACTACAAAAAAGGAAAGTATACAAACTAAGGCATAGCAAATGTTTTCATTTATTTATTCATTTTAAATTTATTTTATTTATTTATTTATTTTTGGCTGCGTTGGGTCTTCATTGCTGCGCACGGGCTTTCTCTAGCTGTGGCGAGCAGGGGCTACTCTTTGTTGCGGTGAGCGGGCTTCTCATTGGGTGGCTTCTCTTGTTGCGGAGCATGGGCTCCAGCAGTTGTGGCACACAGGCTCAGTAGTTGTGGCTCGTGGGCTCTAGAGCACAGGCTCAGTAGTTGTGGTGCACTGACTTAGTTGCTCCGTGGCATGTGGGATCTTCCCGGAACAGGGATCAAACCCGTGTCCCCTGCATTGGCAGGCGGATTCCTAACCACTGCGCCACCAACGAAGTCCCCATAGCAATTATTTTTAAGATGTCATGTTTTATTATAAGGGCTCTACATTTTCCTTAAAGGAATTAGTGAAATACAAGTAAGAAGAATATATTATCAGAAAACAAAATTGACTAAAACTTAAAATGTACAGCTTCCACCAGGGGTGAAAAAAAATTGTATTTAAATCTAAGCAGTTAATTGAAAGCCATAAATAGTAAGGCAGTATCAGAAAAACTTCAGTAATTTCATAAGTTAGAGAATTTATATGAATATAGAACAGAAAGTAAAATTCCATAGCAAGAATAGCAAAATGGATGTGTTTTAATTATGAAATAAACTCCAAAGTTACACTAGAATTGCCTTTTATATTACTTTATAAATTCGTGTGGCATATACATGTATTTGTATTTTTGACATATTCAAGAGTAGCTGGAGGCTGAAACTATTGAATATTGAGACACATTTAATCCCTTTAGTATCACTATCTCATTCATTATTCCTTGGGAAACATAATTTAATTATTCATTAAATTTGTGTTATCATTTATAATAAGTAAATGATAATAAGTTCTAAATCCAAGAAAGTTCTGGAATTTTCTAGGTCAGACTAGCATATGTTGGGTGATTCAGTTTTCCATTCTCTTTTAAAGATGCCTTTACTTTCCATGGGTCCACAAAGTATACAGAATGAATTGCAGCCCCCTTATTCTCACATTTAAGAATCTCCTCTATCAATAAAATCAACGTGTTGTTTTCTACCATAATGTCTGTGGGTAAATCACTGAAAAACAACCATTTCCCATTCTTCCTGAGTATTTTAGCTCTTCCCTAGAAACTTGGTGAAAAGGAGATGACAACTGTTATTAGGACATATAGTTATTGCAAAAATGATCCAAATTTAGTAGTCTGTATCTGGACTAGGAGAAATAAAAATATTGGATAGATCATATCTTTGGACTTCTCTGAGCCTAGTAATTCTTAAAATTGGTATGTCCCATGCAGGGACCTATAAGCTGTCTATGGAATTGTCATGAGTGATATTGGCTCCTGAGGGCCATGTGGTTTCATATTATTCCTACATCTGCCTTATCAATTTTATTTCATTGCTTCTGAAACCATCATTTGAGAGGCATGGATAATCACTCCTGGATAGCTCTGTAGACTGCTCCAAGAACTATCCCAGTTGAAGATAAGTGTGTGATTGTGCCCTGCAGGCATGTTCTCTATTCTCTCCTGTAGTCTTCCAATGGATCTGGTGACAAAGTTGACCTTAGCTAAGATATTTAACAAATTCTCAATACAGAGGACAGTTATAAATGAGAGTGGGAAATAAAAATGCAACATGTTTCTCCACTGTCTAGTTTAAATAACTGTACTTGGTGAACCAATTAGGAATTAAATTTCAGTGATAATCCTAGTCACCAGAAATACAGATACATAAATATTTTAAAGATTTATTTTTCTTCCAAGTTATAAACAAATGGAGTTCAGTTTCAAGTCTAGTAGTATAGTTCATCTATAATATTATCAATGAGAGGTAGCCTCCTCCTATCTTTCTACTCTGCCATTCTCATTATATAGCTTTCCCCTCAAAGTTGCTTCATGATAATATGGAGGTTCAGCAATCCCATGTGTTCTATGGAAGGGGAAAAGAAAGGCAACTGAGAGTGATACAAGTCAGATGAACCAGCTGCCTCTCCCTTTGCTTTCAATGAACACTCCTAGATACAATGCTCAGCAAATTGTATTAAATTTTTACTGGGTTGACAAAAAGGAGGAAGAAGAGGTAAAGGGAGAGGAAGAGGAGGAGGAGAAGGATAATCAGAGGAAAGCTTTATGTGCTCTTTCAATTTTTTATATAGATGTTCATATATATCTTGTAAATGTAGAACAATACAAAAAATAAATCAAAGTACTTGCTTTTTAAGTTAGACTTGAACTTGGTCTGGTCCAGAGGCAATTCTCAGGATACATTACTCTCCTATCCTCTCCATCTAATGAGCACTACCGTTGTCTGCCACAGCATCACCAATTCACTCAGCTGTTTTTCCTTTCCCCCTTGCTCCTAATTGGCCATTTCCCTCGTTATTTTCTAGTCCAAATTTTGGAGTGAATAGACTGGTTAGCTAATTTTCATCATTCCTATTGAGTACATCACTACTATTGAGTACATTCCTATTGAGTACATCATCACTACTATTGAGTACAGCCCTGTGTTCAAGTCTCATCTATGAAAAATCTCAGCCCACTTCTTTATAATTTACAGCCTAACTTTGCTTTTCTGAGTAGAGATCAGTTTCAGTAAAAGACGATCATGAACTTGAAAGAAATTGTGATTGAGTAGTATAGAATAGGAGATCACATATTTATTTTAAACCACATTTGGGCTGATGCAGTATTTGGAGAATGTGTATGAGCTTCAGAACGGCACATTGCTTTTTTCCATTCTGTTATTGCCATGTGGGTGTTTAATAGATTATTTCTGATATCCTGAAGAAGTGGTTTTATCTTCAAAAAAGAAATGAGAAAGGAAGAGAACATACATAAATATGGGTTTTCTCCTATGTTTTATATGCAAATTTATCATCCTATGTGTTCAAACTATTCTTAACTGACCATCTAGTGCCATTTAGATTTATGTAAACGTGTACACATTTAAATGCTGTTGAGGGCTATAGCTGAGATGCAGAGAATTCTCAGAATATTCCTAATGCATATCAATTAGGGAAAATTAAGCTTTACAGATTTCTACTTGTGTTTGAGAACACTTTTAATTTTTTTTTTTATTTAGAGAATGGAAAAAAGCATGTAAATTTTTATTGCCTATTTTGTGGGGATGGTGATATTCATTTATTTTTGCAAAAATATCCTCATTTACTAAAACACCATTATTATTAGGCAGTATTATATTTTATCTTCTCTTTTAGAGGAGAATTTGTGTTCTGTTTGCTTATTTTGGTTTTATTTTTGCTAGAGCCATCTAGTTATTAACCAATTACCCCTTGAAGCCATTTTGAATGTGAATGGATATTATTGACAGTTTATCGCTGACAAATACTGAATCCTGAAGGAGTTATTATAGAGATAAAGTCAAATTTCTTTATAAAATTATTATCAACCAGTCTTTTTGTACAAGTGCAAGTAAATTATATAAATGTTTTAGGTGAGTATATAGTTATTAATTTGTCCTTGGTTGGTAGTTTCCTCAGACTTGAATCTTAGTTTTCTAGATGATGCTGTATTGCTGCAGCCCCTTGTTCTGCCACTATTATTAACTTACTTACAAATAACACAAGCAAACCAGCAAATATTACTTATTGGTACCAAAAATAATCACATTTTAATGAACCAGCAAGACATTATGTGTGTTAATTCTTTCCTGTGGACCAATTTAGCGAAAGAAAATATGAGAATGCCTTTAAGTGGACATACGTTCCATGAGACTACTTAAAATATAGTTTTGAAATATGTTAACAGCACACCAACATGGACATAGAACTGCTTAATCTAGAAGTGTTCACATAACTAAGATGAGACTAGAAAATATTATATAGATTAGATGATTACTCCAATACCACTTCATACGCAAGTGTCTCTTACCAAAAAAAAAAAAAAAAGAAATGAGGTAACAGCCTAAAATGGGTAGAGGAAGAGACAAAGATTCATATATTACTTTCTCAGCTCTGCATTTGACTTCACTTTGTAACCAGCAGGAAAGTTGTTTAATCATTCTGAGCTTTAGATTCCTTCTGCATAAAATGTGTAGTATACTTTACTTCTTAACTGGTTATGAAACAGTTCTTTAAATAATAAGAAATCCAGGTCCCCTCAGAAGGTATTCTAAGATTAAAGATATTTTTCAGCTGCTACTCTCGATGAAAGGTAGTTACATATTAAAAGAGAAATATGTAAATTGTTTTTGTGGCTAAAACTAAATACATTGCCATATCTTTTATTTCTTTACAAAATTTAATGAGGCAAATTAAACCACTGAAAGGGTTTAATATTACTCCTGAGGTATTTGTAATAAAAGTATAATGTTGCTATTATAGATTTTTACCCAATAGCACAATAGCTTTGCCACAGCAGAAGCTTTTCATTACCATTAAAATTTTAGTTACCAAAATGTGATTTAAAATGGAATGTTTAAGGAGTGTACAAAAAAGTGGCTTAAATATGAATACATTTGACATCAAATAAAGGTACAAAGAAGAGTATGTATCTACGGAACACAGGCTGCCAGTAAAATCCAGATACCAGAATGAAACATGCTCTTAATCAGCATCCTCTAGGAAGCTGCGTGAGCCTGAACCTAGAAGAGCTGCCTGATGGTACTTAAGAAGCAATGACAGGAAGAAGCCCATATGCTGCAATGCATCCCTCAGGCTCAAAAGGCCTTTTGGATTTAGTTTAGTGCTTGTGGCTGCCACAAAAGCCACAGGGTGACCTTCGCCTTAATCTTGCCTAGGATTTCAAAATAGCTTCCTCACTGTGAGTAAAAGACAAAATAAAATTTTGAAACAAATGGAAACTCAAACTGCTGGCTGCCATAGGAACAGCAAAAGCTTCTTCAGCTGTGCTTGTACACAGCAGTGGGAGGGATCACTGTTAGTGCAGGGGGACGCTACTTGTGGCATTAGGAGCAATGTGTTGTCGTCCATCGCTACCCCACGGGATCATAGCGTAGGCCAAACACCAGCCAGCTCAGGATCCATCTCAGCAGGCACCTGCATCATCTTTGGGGAAATTGTCACTGCCATTACTTTCTTATAGATGGTATTAAGTGCATGACATGGAATATACTGATATACAATGAGCACATGTGTCCTCAGTGATATTACTCAAATTTCTCTCATAAGCTTGCTCTATAGCTTGCTTATCTATTATCTAAAAAGAGTGAATAAGGGACAAGTGGAGAAAATTATGTCCAAATTGCTTTATAACATTCTCAGCCTTTGAAGTTTTGGGAGCAACTCAATCTTCTCCTCTCATGCCTAAAATCTAAATACAGCCAGTAAAGTGGATAATGGAGATTAAAGAGATCAGTCAAGCTCTTTTATCTGATTATGAATCATTAATATATTTTATGAGTTCTAAAATCTCAAATTCTTTGAGATTATTTAATAAAATATTATCTCTGTTATAAAATTAGTTCTGGGAGTAATTTTCCCCAGATATGTTTTTGGTTTTTGATCTTTGCTTTTTCTAGTTTTGTATAGGAATTGCCAACATTACGTTTGCATTCAGGATTTTCCAAGAGCCTAAAAGTTTTTACCAGCCAAATTATCCCCACTCTGAAGGATAATACTTGAAAATATGTCAGTTTCCTAACTGAAAGGAAGAAGCTATATAGTTAGAGTTTGAATTTAATGAATCTGAGCATCAGATCAGGAACTAAGCTTTTATCAAAGCTACGGAAAACAGTGACCTGACAGGGAGATTTTTTTCTGGAAAAGGAAGGATAATATTTGATCACCCAGACAGATCTAATTGAACATTCTTCAGAATCACTCTCAAGTAAAACAGTTATGCATCAATGACAAAAGTGTAAGAGTTTTTGATATTGCCCTCATTGGTACATTATTTTATCCTTTTCTGATTGATATAAGTGAACATATTTGTAGTACATACTAAGTTATAATATGACTAATAATTTTAGTGATCTAAGGCTTTGATTCCTCCTTCATGCACAGCTAGTGAATATGTCAAGGAAGGATGGTTTCAGATGGCCATGCATCCCCATCTCCAGGACCCTCAGCTGGCAATGCAATGGGATGCTAATTCATGCCTACCCTTAATACAGTCACCTAAAAGCAGGCAGAGTTATGTTATAGAAATATAAGGTTGGTTATATTGCTGACACCAGTGCCCATGACCTCTATACCTGATTGAAGTACTTCAATAAGTTTGCTATGCTCCCAGGACAAAAAGACAAATCATTAATATGGTGGACGGCTTTGCATGATCTGACCACTTCCTACCTTTTCTACCTGTTCCTCATACATCCAGTCTCACTGTAAGTGCCTTTACATATGCTGTTTCCTCTTTCTAGAATGTTTTCTCTTCCTTTATCTAGTGAATTTCTCCTCTTTCTTCTGGTTTTTGCTCTATTATAACTTCCTCATCTCCATCATTAGGTTAATATTTCTCAGATTATGCTTTTATATCACCAAATGCAATATGATTACAAATAACAGTTACAATTTTACAATATTTTTTGCATGTAATTTAAGTGTACCTAACTAAGCAGAGATTTTTTTTTTTTCCCCTAGTTCCCTCATTACCTCAAGTTCAGGTATTCTGTTCAACACATTTTTTTTAATGAATAAAACTACATACTTACTTTTGTTGTTCTTTTATTTCATAACAAGATGAATTATTTCACCTTCATTAAAAAAGAATAATTTTATACCCTGGAACCAACTATGAGTGTCTCTAAATTAAGTTGTATATGTACAAGTTGAAGTTTTTCTGTTTCCTTGTGCTGGTATAAACAGTTCAGAATTTAAGATTTTTGAGGCTTGGTAGATCTGTTCTTGACACATTTGGAATATTAGTATCTAAATTGGGCTTCTCATTTCAAAAAGTCCTGGTAAGACCGTCTTCACTCGTCCTATAACTACATATGTAAAAATATTATACGTTGACAATTAAATCTTTTGTTCTCTAATAGTGCTTATTTCACAGCAACTCATTCTTGTTTTTGTAGGCAATATACTCTAGACTCTTTTTAAGTAACTAAATTTATGTTCTAATTATATATGATTCCTTGTATTGTGTTTCTTCCATCTTCAGGGTTAGCGAATTATATATGATTCCTTGTATTGTGTTTCTTTCGTCTGTAGGGTTAGCACTTTTATTTGATTGATTTATTTTTCAATAATTTTCTTTCTATTTGTATCTAATGGTTTTCTCAAGTATGAGCTGAGTCTAAATTCACACTTACAAATTAAGAATGTATTATCAGTTAGTACATAGGTAGCTGTTATAGATTATATTTACATTTATGACCTGACATTTTTAAAAAGAAGAGTCTTTTATTTTCTGGTTACAGAGTACTTTAATGGTCTTTATATCTGAATAGAACTACTTTTTCTCCTGCATTCCATATTTTCATTATAAATGGCCAAAGTTATCTCTAGCTTTTATCTTCTTTATGCTTTACCTCCAATAAAAAACTGAATATTGTCCAAAGACAAATATTAATTTTGTTTAGAAAAACTCAGAGTATAGTTGACGGATGCTGTGGTCCATGGGTAAACTGGTAAAATAATGGTATGTATAGGCAACTCATAAATTTAATATTATCTTGCCAACAGATTTATAGCCCACTCCCTCTCTTTTGCCTTTTCTAAACTTAGATCCTCTCAGAGCTTACACAGGAATAAATGCTCTCAAATTCACCATAACCTTCTTTAGTGTATTTGTGGAGTTGTGGTTTTTGCTGTTATAAATTATCCTTAAATACCATCTTTTTTGTTTTCCACAAAGTAAATTTTGAATGTACACTTACTACAATGGACTTTTGAGAGAAGTGAATGGTAAACACTCCATTCTTTCAAAACTAGGAATCTCTCTTCTCACATATGAATGTTAAAAAATTTAAAATTTAAAAATTTAAGAAATTTTTAAACATGTATTGTTTCCTTGTGATGAGATTTCCTAGGATTAATCTCTTAATAACTTTCATTTATGACATATACCAGTGTTAATTATATGTATCATGTTGTACATTATACCCCAGTACTTATTTATACTATAAATGGAAGTTTGTACCTTTTGACTACATTCTTCCAATTCCTCTGCCACCTACCCCCCTACCTCTGGGGAGCACACATCTTATCTCTTTTCTATGTGTTTCTTTGTTCGTGTTGGTTTCCTTTTGAAGAATAAACGACCTACATTAGTTCCTATTACACAACATAGTGATTCAGTATTTCTATACATTTCAAAATGATCACCATGATAAGTTTAGTTACATCCATCACCATATAAATATATTACATAATTATTGACTGTATTCCCCCCCACACTGTACATTTCATACCCGTGGCTCATTTATTTTGCAACTGGAAGTTGGTAGGTTTTAATGTCCCTCACCTATATCTCTCCTCCCCCACATCTCCCTACTCTCTGGCAACCACCTGTTTGTTCTCTGTATCTATGACTCTGTTTCTAATTTGTTATGTTTGTATATATATATACCACATCTTTATCCATTCATCTATTGATGGGCATTTAGATTTCTTCCAAATCTTGGCTATTATGAATAATGCTGCAATGAACATAGGCATGCATATGTCTTTTCTAATTAGTGTTTTTGTTTTCTTTGGATAAATACCCAGAAGTGGAATTGCTAGATCATATGGTAATTCTATTTTTAATTTTTTGAGGAATCCGCATACTGTCTTCCACAGTGGTTGAACATTCTCACCAACAGTGCCCAAGTGTTCCCTTTTCACCACATCCTCATCAATACTTGTTACCTCTTATCTTTTTAAAAATAGTCATTCTGACAGGTGTAAGGTGATATATCTCATTATTGTTTTGATTGGTATTTCCCTCATGATTAGTGATATTGCGCATCTTTTCACGTGCCTCTTGCCCATCTATATTTCTTCTTTGGAAAAATGTCTATTCATATCCTCTGCCTATTTGTTTAATAAGGTTGTTTGTGTTTTTGAAGTTGAGTTGTACAAGTTTTTGTATACTTTTGGCTATTAACCTGATATAGGATATATCATTTGCAAACTTATTCTCCCATTCAGTAGGCAGGCTTTTTTGTTTTGTTGATAGTTTCCATCACTAAGCAAAACCTTTTTATTTTGATACAGTCCCATTTGTTTATTTTTGCTTTTGTTTCCCTTGCCTTTGAAGTCAGATCCAAAATATTTTTGCTAAGACTGATTTCAAAGAGTGTACTTCCAATGTTTTCTTCTAGAAGTTTTATGGTTTTGCAACTTTCATTTAAGTTTTTACTCGATCTTGATTGTATTTTTATATATGGTGTGAGAAAGTAGTCCAGTTTGATTCTTTTGCATGTAGCTGTCCAGTTTTCCCAACACCATTTATTGAAGAAGCTATCTTTTTTCCATTGTATATTCCTGCCTCCTTTGTTATACATTATTTGCCCATATAAGTGTTCCATTGATCTATGTGTCTCTATTTCTGGGCTCTCTATTCTGTTCCATTGATTTGTGTGTCTGTTTTTGTGCCAGTACTATTTTGATTACTGTAGTTTTGTAGTGTTAGAAGTCAGGGAGCTTGATATCTCCAGCTTTGTTCTTCTTCCTCAAGATTGATTTGGGGTCTTTTGTGTTTCCAGACAAGTTTTAGAATTATTTGTTCTAGTTCTGTTAAAAATGCCATTGGTATTCTGATAAGGAGTACATTGAATACGTATTGATAGGTGGCCTTGGGTAGTATGGGCATTTTAACAATATTAATTCTTCCAATCCATGAGCACAGTGTATCTTTGCATCTGTATGTGTTACCTTCAATTTCTTTCATCAGTGTCTTATAGTTTTCTGAGTATGGGTCTTTTATATCCTTAGTTAGGTTTATTCCTAGGTATTTTATTCTTTTTCATGTGGTTGTAAATGGGATTGTTTTCTTAATTTCTTCCTGATAGTTTGTTGTTAGAGTTTAGATTTCTGTATATTATTTTTTATCCTGCAAGTTTAGCAAATTTATTGATGAGATCTAGTAGTTTTTGGTGGCATCTTTAGGATTTTCTGAGTTCTAGTAGTTTTTTGGTGGCTTTTTTTTTTTTTTTTTTAGGACTTTCTCTATATAGAATCATGCCATCTACAAACAGTGACAGTTTTACTTCTTCCTTTCCAATTTGGATTCCTTTTATTTATTATCCTTGTCTGATTGCTATGGCTAGGGCTTCCAATGCTATGTTGAATAAAAGTGGTGAGAGTGGGCTTCTTTGCCTTGTTCCTGATCTTGGAGGAAATACTTTCCACTTTTCACTGTTGAGTATGATGTTAGCTATGGGCTTGTCATATATGGCCCTTTATTATGTTGAGATACACTCAGTCTGACTTTGTTGAGAGTTTTTAACATAAAAAATGGGTGATGAATTTTGTCAAAAGCTTTTTTTTACATCTATTGAGATGATCATATGATTTTTATTATTCAGTTTGTTACGTGGTGTATCATAACAGTTTGTTATGTGGATATTGAACCATCCTTGAATCCCTGGGATAAATTGCACTTGATCATGGTGTTTGATCCTTTTATTATATTGTTGAAATTGGTTTGCTGATATTTCTTGAGTATGTTTACATCTATGTTCATCAGTGATATTGACCTGCAATTTTCTTTTTTGGTGGTGTCTTTGTCTGGTTTGGGTATCATGCTGATGTGGGCCTTGTAGAATGAGTTCAGAAGTGTTTCTTCTCTGAAATTTTTTGGAATAGTTTGAGAAAAATAAGTATGTTCTCTAAGTATTTAGCAGAAATCATCTGTGAAACCAACTGGTCCTGGACTTTTGTTTGTTGGGAGTTTTTGTTTTTTTATTACTGACTCAATATCATTACTGATAATTGGTCTGTTCATATTTACTATTTCTTCCGATTCAGTCTTGGGGATTGTACATTTCTCGGAATTTTTCCATTTTTTCCAGGTTGTCCATTTTATTCGCATATAATTGTTCATAGTAATCTCTTATGATCCTTTGTATTTCTGTGGTGTGAGTTGTAACTTCTCCTTCTTCATTTCTGATTTTAGTGATTTGGACTCTTATTTGTGATGAGTCTGGCTAAAGGTTTATCAATTTTGTTATCTTTTCAAAGAAGCAGCTTTTAGTTTCATCGATCTTTTCTATGGGTTTTTTGGTCTCTATTTTACTGATTTCTGCTCTGATCTTTATGATTTCTTTCCTCTACTAATTGGATTTTGTTTGTTCTTCTTTTTCTGGTTCCTTTAGGTGTAAGTTTAGTTTGTTTATTTGAGATTTTTCTTGTTTCTTGAGGTAGGCATGTATCACCATAAGCTTCCCTATTAGAAATCCTTTTGCTTGTCTCATAGATTTTGGATTGTGTTTTCATTTTCATTTGTCTCAAGGTATTTTTTGATTTCCTCTTTGATTCCTTCATTGGTTGATTAGTAGTATATTATTTAGCCTCCACATGTATGTGTTTTTTTTAGGTTTTTTTTTTTCCATGTAGTTGATTTCTAGTATCATAGCATTGTGGTCTGAAAAGATACTTAATATGATTTTAGTCTTCTTAAATTTACTGAGACTTGTTTTATATACTAGCATGTGATCTATCCTGGAGAATTTTCCATGTGCAATTGTAAAAAATGTGTATTCTGCTGCTTTTCAATGAAATGTTCTATGTAGATCTATTAAGTCCATTTAGGGCTAATGTGTCATTTAAGACCAGTGTTTCTTTATTGATTTTCTGTTTGAATGATCTCTCCATTGATATAAATAGGATGTTAAAGTTCACTACTATTATTGTGTTACTGTCAACTTTTTCCCTTACATCTGCTAATATTTGCTTTATGTATTTAGGTACTCCTATATTGGGAGCATATATATTTACAATTGTTATTTCTTCTTGGATTGATCCCTTGATCATTACCTAATGTCCTTCTTCGTCTCTTGTTTAAGTTTTGTTTTAAAGTCTATTTTGTCTGATATAAGTATTGCTAACTCGGCTTTTTTGGGGAGGGGCATGGAATAACTTTTTCTATCCCCTCACTTTCAGTCTGTGTATGTCTTTAGATCTGATGTGAGTCTCTTGTGGACAGCATGTATATGGGTCTTCTTTCAGTATCCATTCAGCCACTCTGTCTTTTTATTGGCACATTTAGTCCATTTGCATTTAAAGGAATTATTGACACATATGTACTTATTGCCATTTTGTTACTTGTTTGGGGGTTGTTTTTGTAGTTCTTTTTTGTTGCTTTGCTCTTCTTTTGCTCTCTTCCCTTGTGATTTGATGACTATCTTTAATGTTATGTTTGGATTCCTTTATCTTTTCTGCATATATATTTATTATACTTTCGGTTTGTTCTTACCATGAGGTGTTAACACTTTAAAACAAAAATAGACTAGCTGCTGGTTGGTGGGTCCAGGTCATGAAGTGGCTGGCTGCATAGCCGCAGAGGGTCCTGGGGTTAGTGCTGCCCCACTGATAGGTAAACTTGGGTCCCAGTATGGCTGGTTGTGGAGCCGAGGGATCCTAGATCTGGGTGGGGCAAGTTCCTGACATGGCTGGCTATGGGGTCTGGGGTGTTCCAAAGCTGATGTTGGCCTGCTGGTGAGTGGGACCAGATCCTAGGGTGCATGGCTGCAGGGCTCAAGGTCTCTTAGACCTGATGTCTGCCTAGTGGTGGATGGGGCCAGGGCCTAGGGGGCTTGGGACTGGATTCAGCCTGTTAGTGGGTAGGACCAGTGCTCAGGGAGTCTGCAGGCTAATGCCTGCTGGCAGGCAAAGCCAGGTCCTGGGGTCTCTGGCTGCAGAGCTCTCGGGTCCCCAGAGTTGGTATTGACCCACTGGTATGCTGGAATGTGTCACTACAGCTGGCTTATGCACTATTTAATAAAATAATTAAGGAAGGATGCTCAAACACTTTGATATGATTTGAGAGTTTAAAATGTAACAGAATAATATAGCTCTATCTTAACCTATAAATACCAATTTTACTCTTCAGAGCCAGTGATAAAGTTTTATTGATTTTTTTTTTTTTTTGCATTTTACCAAATCCATTTCTCCTTTAGTCCTATAGCCATTTCACTACCTTATACAGTATTATGTCCTGCATTTGCAATTGCAGTGCCTTCTTAACTGACCTCCTGCTTATATACTTTTGGTCCTCTAGTACTGGCAGTATAGCATTGCCATGAGATAATCGTACTAAATAAAATTTGAATTACTCTGTCTTGCATTCAAGAACATGGTTGGTAAAATCTAGATATATATATCTAGATTTTATATATATATAAAACTTTATATATATATAAAATCTTCCTACAGATTTTCTAGCTTTCACAAAACAGGTTATCTATCATAGTTACTCATTAAATGCATTTGAGTGACCCATCATCCTGTTATTTCACATCTTCTTTTTTTTTAATTTCATATCTTAAGATGTAAGTTCATTTGTGTTTCTTTGACAAGAAACACCCTCACAATATCCCTTCCTTGATCCCCACACCTGTCATATACATGCATCTAAATTTCTTGGCAGAATTTTTGACTTCTTCTTAGTCCCATTCAGATCATTTCCCCTTGATCAACTCAGGATAAAGTGGACTATCTTTATTCTAAATCCTTGTTTGCATCTTAATCATTGCCCTAACCCACATATCTTTATGCTACTTTTTATTTCCATATGCTTCTTTCTACTCTACTAGATCAAGGTCCATGAAACAAGATAATGACAGAAACTTTCATTTCCTCAAACCTACATGCTAATTATATGACCCACTAAAGGAGACAGTATTAAAACATGTAAAAGAAGACAAAGCCAGAACTATGAAATATAAGTTGAGTGGGGTGGGGCCTGGTAATTAGTAAACTTCTTGGGTGAGGATAGTGGCTTTATAGATTCTTTTGTATGTTTTAAGAGTTCATGAATATGAAAGGCACTCAGATTATCATTAATACAGAGGTACATATAATTACTGTTCTTCACCAATCCTGATGTACATTTCTACCAATATCACCTTCTTTGTTTCATTTATAAATGATTTATATATAATAATAGTAACAAACAACTAACTAGTGGGATAGATAGACCATAGTTTAGCATCACAAATTGGTAAAATGACTTCTCAAAGTTCCTAGTAGTCAAATATCCAGGGAGGTATTCAGTCATCCTTATGGAAATGCCTCTTGTCAGTGTAGTATGATATGAAAATGAATACATCTGCTATAAAATGAATGCAAGTACATATAAACAGAATGAGTGAATGAAGGTGTATTTAGGGGAGAAACCTAGAGGAAGCATCATCAAGAAGTGTGAAGAATAGGAGTGAATCAAAAAATATAACCTAAACTTATTTTCAGATTTAGGATGTTGGCTTTTATTGTTTGTTTGATTGCTTGTTTTAGGAATCATGTTGCTGCAGGTCTCTATTATATATGTTAATTAAAAAAATTTTTTTGGCATCATAATGATGTACTTGTAGCTGTCAGAACTCAATACAGCTGAATGGCTTCAAGTTTTCTAAGAGGCCAATTTCACTTCAAGGTGGAGGAACCATTGTGGAAGGCTAGAAACAGGAAACAATAACAATTTGGGAAGTTGCATATTTGTCACCAAAATCGCCTAATCACTCACAAAACAATGTTTGTTAAACTGAATTAAAATAGACGTTTAAGATTTCAAAATTTTGTAAAAGGTTTCTGAAAATCAATGAAGCTTATAGTTTATGAGTTCCAACAATACTCTATCATGTCTCTATGCAGTTATCGATTATTCATTAGCATATGTGAGAAACATGAGAATCGTTACATGAAAAAGGATTATAATCTAATCTGGATTATAAAGATTCTATATTAGTAATCCATTTATATACAAACTATTATTTTAGAAACTTGTGCTCATTACTTTCATCATGAAGAGCTACAAGAAAGCTTACTAAATTATTCCACAGTTTCATTATTACATTGTAATTTTTCAGGCAAATTAAAATTGCTCTCATATAGAAGATTAGATAATAGGGCAACTTAAAACAAAATGAACACAGAGCCCCATTCTGTAGAGAATCTGGGGACTATCGACAGTCATAAAGAATAAGGAAATGACTCAGTTTTGCTTTGAATATTAGCTCTGTCTCACACTGGATGAGTGATGTATGCCTTGACAACAAAACAAATAGAATTTTGCTCTGAATAATCTTCCCATTAAATTCAAGAAAATGGTGTAAATCCAGTCTATGAGAAGATACTGTTTTGCCACATAGTGGATGGAAGTATTTTCTTTGAGTACATACCATGGCTGTGGATTCAACTTTACTATTGTAGTAACTTGAATATGAACAATCCACTTAGATTTAAACTCCCCCTCTTTTCTGCCTAATGGAATTCTAATCAATTGTCAAACCAAGATTTTCATACTTCCAAAAATGTAGGTCAAAGTGAACAGGGAAGACATTGTGTTTTAATTAATGTATTTTTAAGAAAGTAGTTCTATGATTGGCCTAGCATCATTAGTACATAACTTAGTCCATCACTCAGTTATTACCAGCCAGCCAGCAAATAAAGGAATTCGTTGTTTCCATTCATTAAATAAAATTTATTTCTAAATACCATTTTAAATGTGAAGAAATGTAACTGGAATAAAATAGGTATTAGAATCTCATCTTAAGAATTGAATTAAACTTCCTACAAATTACTTTAATTAAATTACAGCATCATTTTGTGTTGTATCATTTTGCCTCATTAAAAAGATGAATACATGAAGAAGCCCAATACTTGTCCACAGAATTAACAGATTTCCCGTGTGTCATATATTCACAATGTCCCTTAGTGTTGGATTTGCATTTAGAAGTGTAAGCCAAGATGTGAACAATCACACGTAGGCAGAGAGCTCTCCATAGTCACAGACATCTGAAGAGGTGCCTGCGTATCACCCATTTTGGCAAGTACGTGAACTACCTTATGCTGAAGTACAGCATAACTACCTTTAATTTTCAATGGCAGTACAGTACATGCATGAATGGTGTGTATAACTGAAACCTCTCTTTTACTGAGAGATAAAATATTTTAGATAATTCAACAGGTGCATTAGTCAGACACTGCACTCTTTCCAGCCTTTCAGGTCAACAAAGTCACCAATTAACTACCCTTTTAATGCTGGAATGTAAATAACTTCAGAAGTATTATTTTTTTGATATTGAGCTGAATGAGCTGTTTGTATATTTTGGAGATTAATCCTTTGTCCTCTGATTCATTTGCAAATATTTTCTCCCATTAACAGCTCATGCAGCTCAATATCAGAAAACAACAACCCAATCAAAAAGTGGGCAGAAGACCTAAATAGACATTTCTCTAGAGACATACAGATGGCCAAGAGGCACATGAAAAGATGTTCAACATCACCAATTATTAGAGAAATGCAAATCAAAACTGCAATGAGGTATCACCTCACACCGGTCAGCATGTCTATCATCAAAAAATCTACAAACAATAAATGCTGGAGAGGGTGTGGAGACAAGGGAACCCTCTTGCACTGTTGGTGGGAATGTAAATTGATACAGCCACTATGTACAACAGTATGGAGGTTCCTTAAAAAAGTAAAAATAGAGCTACCATATGATCCAGCAATCCCACTCCTGGGCATATACCCAGAGAAAACCATAATTCAAAACGACATATGCTGCCCAATGTTCATTGAAGCACTATTTACAATAGCCAGGTCATGGAAACAACCTAAATGTCCATCGACAGAGGAATAGATAAAGAAGATGTGGTACATATATACAATGGAATATTACTCAACCATAAAAAGGAATGAAATTGGGTCATTTGTAGAGACGTGGATGGACCTAGAGACTGTCATAGAGTGAAGTAAGTCAGAAAGAGAAAAACAAATACCATATAGTAATACATATATGTGGAATCTAGAAAAATGGTACAGATGAACCAGTTTGCAAGGCAGAAATAGACACAGATGTAGAGAACAAACGTATGGACACCAAGAGAGTAAGGGGTAGTGGGACATTGGGATTGACATATATACACTAGTATGTATAAAATAGATAACTAATGAGAACCTGTTGTATAGCACAGGGAACTCCACTTTGCTGTACAGTAGAAACTAACACAATATTGTAAAACAGCTATACCCCAATTAAAAAACAAAAAGAAGTATTAGTGCTTTAAAGTTCACTCTCCCAATATAAAGTTGTACTACAACTTTGTGTAGTAAAATATCTGGTCTATGCTTATTAAACTGTTGAGCATTTTCCTAAAGAGTAAACTTAATTTTACAACTAAGGGAAAATATAATATAGACAATTTATAAGCCAACTTCTTCAATAAAAGATAAAATTGATAATTAGATATTTCAGATTTTATTTAGCCATTAAGTAACTATTATAATTATATCAAGGAACTAAAGAAAAACAAAAAACCCACTTATGGTAGTGTTGCCAATCTGCTTGGGGATAGAATTGTCCTCAAGGGACACATTACTTTTGTGAACCAAAAATATATTTAATCCTCAAAATTACACTTAGTGGCACTTTTTGTACTGTCCAAAACAAGTTGAAAAACTTTTCTTTTGTCCTGAGAATTTTTCATTTTAAAATTTAAGAATTTTCATTTCAAGAATTTTTCATTTCATTTCAAGAATTTTTCATTTCATTTCATGAATCACAGAATTCCAAAAGAGCAAAAAGTCAGCCATCACATAATAATTTATATTTAGAATAAGAAATGGTAATTTCTTCACAATATGGGAGTTTTCTATTTAGAATTATTAGGGAAGTAAATTACTTTTGTTACAATCCGATAGATTTGGGGTGAGAAGATAGTGTTGAGAATAATTTCATGGTTTTAAAAAAAACTTTCAGGCATAGCGTGAGGCATAA
Organism: Balaenoptera musculus; assembly: GCF_009873245.2. Taxonomy (NCBI): domain Eukaryota; kingdom Metazoa; phylum Chordata; class Mammalia; order Artiodactyla; family Balaenopteridae; genus Balaenoptera; species Balaenoptera musculus. The sequence continues at coordinate 117,479,769 of NC_045786.1, forward strand.
AAGATATCTTGTGGGCAAAAATCACACGATCATATAAAATATATACATTTGGAAAGAATAAAAGTATTTCCTCAAAGTGTAGGCATTGGAAAAGAAAGTAAAACTTTCCAGAACAATCACTCTTAAAATAGAAAATGTAGTTTCTTTCTTATGAATTGTGTCCCTGGAATCAATGTTGAAACTGAAAGAGAGTAGTTGCATAATTCATAATTAGACCCAGGACAGCCTCTACTTTGCATTGTGGGCCATTGAAATCATAGCAAGGATATAACAGAATATCAGTTGTTATGCAATTCAAATCCTGTTAAAGAATGGAATGATGAATTTTGGGAGATTCAGGGATGTAATATACTTATTAGATGCAATAATAACAATTCATTTAACTCAATTTTCTTCTAGTTCTGAGACAAAAATAATCATTTTCCCACCTAGAATTTGAAATCAAATTTCAGAAAATCTTAGTGTAATAGCCAGTCATCTCAAGTAATTCCAAGTTTTATAATGAAGGTTGACTTAGATAAAAGAGGTTTTGGAAGGAATTTTATTTTGGCTTCATTCTTGAAAGCCTCAAAGACTGTGGGTAAGGACTATAGGATGCCCCACTGAATGTTAAATGTCTGCTCTGCACCTCTGTATCAAAGAGATAATGAGACTTACTCAAATCTGTGGCAGCCAGCTTGATTTTTCCAATGAAATATTAGCCCTCAGACTATCCTTCTAGTAATTGTAAGGGACCAAACATAAATACACATGTAAAGATAAATAAATACCTCCAGTGAAACACTGTGGAATGTCTACTATATTAAAAATCACTACAGCGGTGGAGTTCATTGAGCCTTAGAAATATTTACGAAAACTAGCTATAAAATGTTATTTATGAATAAAAACTATATCACTCCCAATCCCATGTAAATAAATTTACATCCTAATTTCCCTCCTAATCCAATATAAATAAATATGATTTTTATCCAAATTAAACTTTTATTAAATATGATCTTTATTCCCATTACTTGAATAAAATCTAAATAGATGATTAAGTTTAGAAACCAAGAAATAATTGCCAAATATCTTTCAAAAGCCACAAAAAATGAGAAGAATTTAAAACAACTTCATAAGACTGAATCAATTAAAATAACACGGATCCATGTTATTTGTTTTATTTAGAACACTCTGATCTATTTGTAAGAGCAGGAGGATTGGTTGTATAGATTAATCACCAATGAGAGTAACATTTGTTACTTTCAAAAAGCTAAGTCAGTACATATACATCCTCCAAAACTCAAGGGACCATATGTCTTGATTTGCTTAGGACACTTCTAGCTTATGAGATATTCTAAAGTAATTTTCATCATTCTCAGAAATGTTCTGGTTTGGGTGATGAATTATATGGTCACCTTATTTCCAATTCCTAATGGAGGTAATGCATTCCTCTTTTTTGTCTATTACACACATTAGGAATTGCTGGCAGTTGTAACAAATATGAATCAAGGAAATGCCATTAAGTAAATGAAATCATTCGTATGCCTTTATGTAGTAGATTTTTGCCTAATTAATGATTTTCTGAGGAAAAATATTTTCTATTATCAACAACACATTCATTATGATTTTTACTGTAAATACCTTTTTAATCCACATAATCCTAATACACAGAATAAGTAGAGTAACTTTAGGATTAAATTGGATAGAGGCAGGCAGGAGCCCCAGAAAATCTGGGTTAGAGGTTTGGGAACACTGCTAAACATGTTTCATCCTGGGGTGTTTAAATGAACCTTGCAACTCTCAAGCCCTCATTTGAATTTCAACATGCCCATATATCCTAAATTCAGAGTTATTTACTTGAGATTGCTTATGGCAGAAGTCCAGAGTCATATAGCTGTTGATTTTCCTCTTGTCAAATCTGAGGAGATGGCTGTAGCTTGTATTTGCATTTCTCCTGAAGTCTGCCACCATATCTCCACAGGAAATAGAGTTAATGACTAAGGATTTGGCACATTTCCTAAAAACCAGTACGGAAATGACAGTGCCCAAATTACTCATGGAGGATAATTCTGATGTGACTACCTTTCATACTGCATCAGTAGATCTAAATATAGTTTAAACCTTTCTATTTAAGTATGACAAATTGTTAAACTCTGATTTGCAATTGAAGTGCAACTCAAGGAAAAAGCATGAGGCAATACTTAACTTGATCATAAACCATCATAAAATGCTGAGTCACACATTGTTCCTTTTAATATTTCTCAAAAATGTTCTCCATGTGTTTGTACTCTAATTGTGAATTTTGCCTGCCTAGAGATAGATAGTTGCCAACTTCTCACATTAGGGAGAGGCCTTGCTGGTTCAAGGAATGTTTGATGAAATCTCAGAATGAAAGTGATAAACATTCAAAGTAATAAAAAATAATGTTAATAATAGATCAGAATTGGGTCAAAACACAAAAAAGCAGGAGTGAAATTAAGCAGACAGGTGAATCAGAATGAAGGAGATCAGAAAATATTAAGAGAAAGACAAATTGCAAAATATGGCTTAAAAAAGGTCAGTAATTAGGATGACTTTAGGCTTATTGGGCATATTTACAATCTCTAAGGGGGGGGAAGGTGGGTAAGGAATGAGTTAGTGTCAGATGTTCATTTAATACCAATTTGGGTACAGTTCATAATTCCTCCATGACTTAGAGAAATTAATCACTTATATGTGCACAATTAATGACTTATAGTCTTTGAGTTTTTGACTTTTTGTTTAACTTCTCAATGATATTTTAAAAACTCTTTGGAATGGATGAAATAAAAGATGCTAATAGAGTAGATGTAGGGTATGATAAGTAAAGGAGTAATAATAGTTTCAGGGTTTAGGTGAAGAAAATGTGGGAAAAGGACTTTTGTAGAAAAATGAGCAACATGCTTTGGGCAAAGTTTTATTTTACGTGTCATGAAGTTATCCAATTATAAATATCCTAAGTTACAAAAAATACAAGAATTCCTGGTGCAAGAAAAATACATTGTACATTAAAAATGTACAGTATAGAGTATGCTGCCAAGATGCTATTCCGTTACCTGTCATATAGTTTTAGAAAAATTTGAGTGAATAATGAGAATTTTAAAAGGCATAAACTGTCAGAAAGAATTCATCAGTCTCTCTGCATTTGTTTAAAAGTATACAATTTGTCATTTTCTCCATACAGTATTGACAAGCTGTAGAAAATAATTGGAAATGTAAATAAACTTTATTCTGCATTGAGATGCTTTGGTTTTCAACAGTTTATGGTGTTCCTGTGTATGGTGGTATATCTATGCACAGCCTTCTTTGATTTTACTTGCTTCAGCTTTGCTGGATATTTTAGATTTGTAGGTTGATATTTTACATCAATTTAGGGAAATTTTTTGCCATATTTCTTTACAGATTTTTGTGTCCTATTCTCTTTCTTCTCTTCTGCCAGGATTCTAATTATTACAAACATTAAATTGCTTGATATTCTCCCATAGGTTATTGAGTTTTCATTCATTTTTTAAACTTTGTATGTTGAAGTAATATTAGTCTTATAAATGTGTTGTCAAAATAGTATAGGCAATTCCTATACGCTCTTCATCCAGCTTCTCATTATAGTACAAAACCATAATGCAATGATCAAATTCAAGTAATTAAGATTGGTATAATACTATTAACTAAACTACAGACATTATGAGAATTTCACCAGCTTTTTTCCTCCTTAATGCCATTTTTTTGTTTGTTTTAGAATCCAGCCCAGGATCCCACATTGCATTTAATTGTTTTGTCTCCTTAACGTTTGAAAGTTCCCCATTCTTTCCTTTCTTTCATATCCTTCACACTTTTGAAGAATTCTGGTCTGTTATCTTATAAATTGTCTCTCAGTTTGGGTTTGTTGATGTTTTCTAAAGATTAGGTTAAAGTTATGTATTTGGGGTAAGAATATCACATGAATTTGTTATATCCTGTCAGTTCATCATACCAGGCGTTACCTGATGTTGATACGTATTTAACTAGTGATGTTAATCTTGATAACTTGGTTAAGGTGGTATCTGCTGGGTTTCTCCATTATAAAGCACTATTTTTTCCTTTTGTAATCAATAAATATCTTGAGGAAGATCCTTTGAGATTGTTAATATCTTGTTTCTCTCCAAGGTTTTGCCCACTGATTTTACTGGTAAATCATGCCTGCGTCAGTTATTTCTGTGGTGTTTGTTTAATGGTGATTGTGTGTTTCTCTCACCTCTTTTACATTTATTAATTGGAATTCTTGTGTACTTAAGAGCTGTTTCTCTCTCTCTCTCGCTCTCTCTCATACATGCGCACACACATACAACAGTGTGGATACATACAGGTTTGTAAATCAATATGGACTCATTAATTTTTATTGTATCATATGGTTATAATTCAAACCTGCTTTTTTGTTGTTGTTGATCCTCAAATTGTTCCCACTTTGGCTATTGAGAGCTCTGTTTGTTTGGCTGCTTTGTCTTTTAACATGTCCCCATTCGTTTTTGAGATCTTGATTATTATCTGGCATTAGAAGGTGTTCCAGACTCATACTTCCCCCTCTCCCAGCCCTGGGTTCAAACTCTCTTTAAAGGAGTCCTGTTCCTTTAATTGGAAAATGGTATTTAGAAACCTAGCTCTTGGCCCTAGGTGAGCTTATTACTACTGAGATGTCATTGCATCTAGAAATCTACCCTTAGCGGGCAAAACTATGAAATATATGCAGCTATGCTAACCTACTTATGAACATACACATGTAATTATTTCTCTAACTGTATGTATATATATGTGTATATGTATATATATGTGTGTGTGAGTATGTATAAATAAAACCATGAGTTTATATTAATGTCTCTGACTCCAATCCAATACCACAAGATTCATTCTTGTCTTCCCTTTCCCTTATTTGTAACTTCTTTCTTTAACATGAAAACCTGACTCTCAATATCTACCTTATCTTTACTTATTTGTTTAATACTAGTATACATATAAAGTAGTTACAGAGTAGCCAACCATATGTATGCAAAACAGATTTATTATCTAGAGTACAGTATTTATAGTTATTTTTGGTTTAGCTTTAGATTACTTTGTTATTTTGCTCACCTTGTTTGGTATGGTTATGTTCTTCATTTGCAATGTAAATAGGTCTGTTTGTTACTGCTTGTATTCCATCTTGGGTTGCTTCTATATTTATAGTTATGTATGTATGTAGGTATGTTTGTATGTATATATGTAAAATATTACTATGGTTTTAACTGTCAAAGCTATACAAAAAGTCAGGACCAAGGCTAGAGTGAAGTATGTCAGGCACCTAGAAGGCAAACCATAAGGACCCCAGGCACCTTGCCTACTTACCTGGTTACTTCCAGCCCTGCAAAAAGGTATAGTTCAAGAAATATTGCTCCCTCTTTATCCATCTTTTTTTCCACCACTTTCACATCCACTCTCTGTAGGTAAATAATTTCTTAATTTTATGGTTTATTCTTTCTGAATTCCTTTTGCACAAGTGAGCATGTATCCTTATTTCTTACATGAAGAGAAGCATATCATTAATATTACTTTATGCTTTGATTGTTTCTTTCAATAGTATGTCCTAAAAATAACTCCAAATCAGTTCCTAGATATCTTTGTTTAATAGCTGCATAGTGTAGGCGTAACATAATATATTCAACCACTCTTCTAAGTATGGACAGTTGGAATTTTTCCAACATTTGGCTATTACAAACAATGTTGAAATGGATAACCTTATGCATATATATTTTCACATTGTTAGATGTCTATATTTAAGTAGATACCTAGATGATATATTACTAGATCAGAAGGTTAACGTATACATAGTTTTTTAGATATTATCAAATTCTCCACATTTTATACTAATTTGCATACCCAGAAACAATATTTGAGTGCATGTCTTCCCACAGCCTTACACAGAATGTATTGTTATATTATATATTTTTTACTAGTTAGACACACAGGGAATGGAATTTACTGTTGTTTTATTTACATTTATCCAGTTAAGGGTGATTTTGAATATTTCTTCATATATTTGGGGACCATTTTTACACCTTTTTTCATAATGTCTCTTCATGTGTTTTGCACATTTTCTATTAGTGTTTTTCATCCTTTCTGCATTTTTAAGAATACTCTAAATATTAGGAAAATTAGCCCTTTGTAGTATAGTTTGTAAATATTTTCTCCCAGTTCATCAGAAGTTTTTAACAGTTTTGTGGTGTTTTCTTGTTTTTTAATAGTGTTTTTTTTTTAAATCATGAATGTTTGATTTTGTCAAAGATCTTTTCAGCATTTGTAGAGAAAATTATAGGATTTTCTTCAGATCTATTAATGTACTGTATGATATTAATAGATTTTTGAACCACATTTTCATTTGTGTAGTAGATCCCAACTGTTAATGGTGCATTATTTTCTCAAAGTGGTGTTAGAGTTTCTTTGTTAATATTTTATTTGGTATTTTTACATTGATATTCATAAGTCACATTAATCTGTAGTGGTTTTTTTTTAATGTTATATTGGTATTTACCTAATTTTGGTGTCAGTGCTTTACTTACTTAAAAATAATGGTATTGGGAAGTTTTCCTTCTTTCAATACTCAGGAATGATTTGTAGGTCATTGAGACTATCTAGTCTTTGAAGATTTGCTGGAGTCCTGTGTGAAACCACCTGACCCTGGTGCTTTTGGTTGGGTAGTTTCTTAACTTTATATTCTCTATTAGTATTTTAAGCTTTCTAATAATATAAGATCAATATTGGCAATCTGTGTTTCCATGGGAAATTATCCACTTCATCTGTGTTTTCAATTTATTTGCAAATAGGTCTGTCTGTAGACACTGATGAGTGCTTGTTTGTAAATTTTTTTCTGATTCAATATTATTTCCGCTTATATATTTTCTTCTATACTTGTGCTTTCTACCTTTTAAAAAATGAAGTTGGTTAGTGGTTTGTCTATTTGGTTTTTTTTTTTATGATAAGATTTTGATGAAATAATTATATCTATTGTTTTTCATTTCTCTAACACATGGCTTTCTGTTTAATCATTAGTTTTTGTGCTCTCTAGCTTATATCGTTGCTCTTTTTCTAGTTTTATGATCTGAGAATTTTACTTACGTTTTTCATTTCCTCATATTTATTGACAGAAAAGTTTAGTGCAATGAGGTGTCTTCTAATCACTGCTTTTAAATGCATCCCATAGACACTGATATGTAGTGTTTTTTCTCATCTTTTTAAAAAAATTTATGCAATCTTAGATGGTATTTCTCCTTTAACCAAAGAGGTATTTAATAAAATTGAAAACAGATTTTCAGCTTTTTTTTTGTTGTTAGTAATATTAATTTTATTGCATTTAGATCAGAGAATATTGTTGAAATATTTCTACATTGTGAAAGATACTATTTTATTCGTGACCTAATATATGATAAATTCTTGGGCATGTGCTGTACACTTGAGGTGAATATGTATTCTATATCATCTGGTGTAGAGTTCAATATGTATTTATAAGATATGCAGTCTTATTTATGTTGTTTAGATCTTCTCTATTCGCACTCTTTTTGGCACAGTTGATCCATCTTGTACTGATATAGTTAAGAACGCTGCCCCACAAGCTACCAAAACCAGGAAGGTATTTAATAGCCTGTTTTAGAACATATTGGAGGAACTAAACCTCCCTTCGTATAGTCTTGATAGAATTTGATGATTAAAATGTGTGTCTAAGCAATGACAAAAGTATAATTTGAGTAAATACAAGAAAAATACAACATGGAAAACACATCATCTTGTTGAAGTAATAGTGTGGTTCCACAGAAAATCAGAAAGACTAGTAGAATGATGAAAAGAAAATCTGTACTGAATTTAGAGCATAGGCAGAATTCTAACAGTACAAGTTTGAAAATACACAGTAAAGTGGAATGTCAATGCTTTACCACCACAATTCCACCGGTATGAAATTTCTTTGGAGTCTGTTAAAAATGTTCACAAAGATGTACATGGTTATACATTGTAACATTGTTGCAATGGAGTCCATTGATAGGGAAATAAGTAATTTGATTTATACACGTGGTCTAATAGTATTAAATCAGTAGTTGAAATAAAGGTTCCCAACTATGTGTATGAATATGGAAAAACTTCAAGAACATTAAGTAAATAATACTGTATAATTTTCATTTAGCATGGCACCATTTACGTAAACTTGAAAACACAAAAATGCTATATCATAAGAAATTGAAGGGTCTATATAAAGTGTAAAAACGTAGACAAGAAAGATATACACCAATTCATGGGAATGATTGCGTCTAAGGTGAACTAGAGGAGAAATGGGACTAAAGAGCCACACAAAGTGGACTTCAATTTCATAGCATATCCATAAGATATGAAACAAATATGATAATATGTTAGCTTGTGCTAAATTATAGCAGTGGGCAGATGTGCATATGCTCTGTTGCTCTGTGGGAATTTCAGTATTTAAAGTCAATACAGAAGCTATTTTAAAAATAAGACCCATTCTTATCTAGGAGTATAAGCCCTTTCAGGGGAAATTATTTAATCAATTACAATGCAATTTTTCATACTTACATAAACGAGGATGATTCCTCACACTTTTGAACAAACAACTTAGGAATGACTGGAAGAACAAATTTCGTGCTCGAAAAGTTCATGGGTTAAAATACATTAATTCATAAAATTTTCTCTTTGCATTTCCTAATTTCTGATCTTAAAGATGACATTGATTTAAAAGCAAATGCTGAAGTTCCTATGAGTGCCACAACCTCTTTAAAATAAATCTGTTATGTTAAATTATAAGCAATGTTTACTTAATTTAAAAATGATTGTGTAAACCCTGTTAAATTGCTAATTAAAGGTAAACTTTCAAATATTACACCACTTCCTAACTGGCACATACATTTTTCCATGCCCTCTATACTGAGTTTTCTCAATTATATTACAGAAATATTGGATAATTATAATACTATGGAGGTGGAGATAATTTCATTATAATAAAATGTATTTAAATTTTATAATCTTTATGTGTGATATAAAGCTTGGATTCCAAATAAAGAGCCTATATATCCAGAAAAAAGTGTGAAATCTTTACCTTTCTTTAATCCATCATGTAAATTTTGAAGACATATTGCAAGGGGAGAAAAAGGATTTAGTTGTCACTTACAAACGGTTTTAGGTACTCTGTTTGTGTAGACATTAACACACCCATGGCCATACATGAGATATATTTACCAACATTTTTACTGGGGGTGGGGGTAATACTGCTGACCTAGATTAAAGTTAATTATCTTAATGATGATTTTGAATTATTGTAGAACAACAATCAGTAGGAGACAGCTAGAAGGAGCAAAATACTGTGTCAGCATGCATAAGCACACACACACACACATGCATGCCTCGATCATCAAAATTCATACTAGAACAAAATTTTCAACCAAATGACCATCTAACTAACCTAATCTAGACCTGCAAATAATACCATTTCTCTTGCGGAAAATTAAAAGGAAAGAATTTCTACTAAAAGCGGTTTTGGATGTTTGAGAGATTCTAACATATTCATTGGTAAGTGAGGGAGGCCTCTGTCTGAATATTTCAAATACAAAACAATATCAGAAGCTGACTATGGCTACTATACAGAGCAAGACTGAAGAGTTTGTGAATTAAGAATTGAGACCTACCCTTTAATGTTTGTTCAGCAAATGCCAACTACTTGTGGTGCGACTAAGACTAGATATCTCTTCTGAAAACAAAAGAGGTTAAGAATCTTTTCATTGGTCAGGAATAGCAAGCCCCATTTAGGGATTGTTACAACAAAAACTAAGAACAAGTGTCAGATTTCTGATAGGAGGAAGACATGCACCACAGCAATCATTTATATAAATGATTAAACAACTCTTTGGCCATCTTGTTTTCCAATTGCCTAATGTTACTAATGGTCAGGATTGAATGGTTGACTATTTGTGGGATTTCTTGTTGGTTTAAATTTATATTTCATGATACAGAAATTTAGGATTTTCTGCGATGGTAAAATGGAATTGTTTTATATCTATTAATGAATATTCTTGTCAATGTCTACTTCTCTACTGAATGTGTCCTCCTTTGAGTTAACTGCTTCTCAGTCCACTGAGATAATTAGCATCGGCTACTCCTCATCATGTCAGTTCCACTTCATATTTTCAACACTTCCTTTAACAAAAATTGTCTAAAATGGAGCTGAAAATGAATAAAGATATGAAATACTTAAACTCAGTGATTTGTATTTTCAAATATTACCTATTTTTACTAATAGACATATTCTGTAATTAGCCATCTAATTACCACATTAGAGTTGCAACTGAAATAAATTAAATTGGATAAATACATAGAGAAAAACTGACACAAAAGCAAATAATATCTTATCTCAGACTTTAAATTAGTGAAAGGAAATGGTATTTTTCAAAAGATGAAAAATGCATAATTAAATATACTATTTCAACTATCAACATATCACATGAGAAAAATATTCTAAAGTATCCTTATTATCAACTTTAGCAAGTAAGTTAATGAAAAAAATTCATAAGAATATAATCTCTTAACTCAGAAGTAACATTTCTATTTTACCATAGTATCTGTGTTCAAACTGCCAATAAAATTAGAACCATAAGTGCATTTATATCATAAGTTTTTAACTTTATGGTGATTAGTGCTAAGTGCAACAATTTAGTGTATTATGTATATGTAAAGCAGATAAAATAAGTAGAAAAAATGGAAACAGGTTTCCTAGAGAAAGGGGATTTGGTCAATTCTCCAACTTTACTTTTTACATTAACATGTGGTTTTTATTTATTTAATTTTTATTGTGGTATATTTGATAATTATTAATTTTATATTTAAGATGTACAATTTGATTGTTTCATATGCATATATTTTGTGAAAAAAATCACCACATTCAAGCTAATTAATATACCTATTACTGTAGATCATTATTACTTTTTTTGTGTATGATGAAAACACAGAAAATCTCAAGTGTATAATAAAGTATTGTTAACTAGTCACATTGTTGTATATTAGACCTCAAGAACTTATTCATCTTGCATAAGTGAAACTTGGTATCTCCTAACAAACATCTCCCCAATTTCTCCCTCCCCCAACCCCTTCTAACCATGATTTTACTTTATGCTTCTATGAGTTTGACAATTTTAGATTCCACATATAAGTGAGATCTGTGGTTTTTTAAATACATGGTTTCAGAGATTTGGAAATGCCTAAGCCTGTTTATAATAGTATAGATACAGGTAATTTGGAAAATTATTGCTTCATTAGGATGCAAAAAGTGTGCTAGTGTTCAAGAATCTTAGGGAAAATTTTCTTGAACACTTCAGTTCCAAGAATGATATAATTTAATATAAAAATAACTTTATAGTATAATTATTAAGTATATACACATTTGAAATAATTTAGCAGAAAGATATTAAAAAGAAAACATAAAACATGAGAGGATGAATTTGGAGAAGAAATTAGAAAAGTAATTAAAGGGAAGGGAATTACATAAATTTAATTTACTAACCTTGGAGATAGAAGTCTCTGAATTATTCATTCTTTCCTCAAGGCTCCCAGCTTGGTGTTTTTTGCTTTTTACTTTGTCATTATCATCACATCATATCACAGATACCCACTATCTGTGTGGCTAATCACTTTTTAAAAATTGTGGTAAAATACACATAACATAAAATGTACCATTTTAATCATTTTAAGTGTATAGTTTTGTGGCATTAACTACAGTCACATTCTTTTGCAACTATCATCACCATCTATCTCTAGAACATTTTCTGTTTCACCAACTGAAACTCTGTACCCATTAAACATTACCTCCTCATTCCCTTCTTCAATTATTTTTTTAAATGAATTTTTCTGAGGATCAAACTTTGGATATTTATAGATGGCCCTATTCAATACAGTCACTTTAACTTAGAATGTTGGCATGACCTGGGCAAAATTAAAGAAATAATGTCAGTTTATATAATGCATATGGTTCTATTACTTATAGTAATAGTAGTAAGGCATTATACATATATATACACACAAACAGACACACATATATGTACATCTAAACACACACACTAAAATGATCTGGCAGCTGCATTAACATTCCATATTTTTCACCGATAAGACTTTTTATCGGAAACCTCTTGACTCAGAAATGACATTCAGACTTGTTGAACACTGAAAATGATATCTTCCTAGACTTTAAAAGTTCTCACAAGTAATTTTCTAGGTGTTCTTTTATTAATTGACTATTTTCATGAATAACAAATTTATCTGTCCTTAATGCATATTGGTTTAGGCTTTCCTTTTACTATCCCATCTATTAAAAGGACATTTATGGTTTTGGCAGTTTAGTAAAATTACATAGTTGGCTGGAGTTCATAATCATCTGAAAATTTACTTCTGCATTTTGCTTTTTTTTGAGTACTTAATTACTGAGTAAATATGCATTTTAACTGGTAGAGACTCTAATTAATTGATAATTATTTCTGAGTACTTTTATTGCTGCCTTTCTGTCATTTTTTCCCAAAATTAGAGACTACTAAATTAGAGATAAGTATTTTGGGGTGGGCAGTTCCTCTATTACAGTCTCAATATGTAACTGCAAACATTACATATTTCTATATTTAATAATATTGTTAATTTGGTGATATTCACCTGTACATTTGCAAAATCTAGATATATCAGTAAATATATAATTTTCCTAAATATTCTCCATGTCTGTAGATGGTATATAATAAAAAGCTTCTAAAAAACCAAGTGGCTGCAAAAAGAAAAAAATTTAAAAGCTCACTGTTAAATTGTCTTCACATAGATCTCCTTCACAGTAAGCTAATCAAAGCATTTTCTGTTATTGTTAAACAGATGGCAACCTATATTGTATTATCTAAAAATATTCTTTCCTTTATAAATTTATGTACCATAGTTCATAATATAGAAATAACTTATCAAACTAGGGCTTTTTAATTAATCAAAATATTAGGTACTTAGTGAAGGATAATGATAATAGTGCATCAAGCCTTAAAATAGCTGGTTAGTATGTTTTTAAGTGAATTTTGTCCATAGGCTGGCAGCTCAGAGCTTTCATGGAACTTGTGAGAACAGGAGCAACAATTAAGTAGAATCACCTCTCGGTAGCATAGTAATAACTAACACAAAAATCTGCCACCAACCCAACCCCTCCTCCAACACAAAGGAAAAGATATTCAGTGTTCAATTTTCATTTTTTTTTCAGATTTAAATCACTAATTTTCCCCCTAATTAGACATTTTTAGGAACAAGGAGATTATTGCCCATAAATAGATACTTTGTTTTTATACTGCTGTGTAAGAGCTATTTGTTGAAAAGGCTATATATCTTTCCTACACTGAATTTCTTTTATACTTTTGCAAAATCAGTTGGACATATTTGCGTGGGTCTCTTTCTGGGTTTTTTTGATCTATTTCTGCTTTGTTGATCTGTGTGTCTTTCCCTGGGCCAGAATTGTCTATCTTGACCACTGTACTGAACAGCAGGGTCTAGTAGCAGATGGAGTGATTATTCCTACTTTATTTATTTATTTTTATTATTGTTTTAGCTATTCTAGGGCCAGTCCTTTCCTTATAAATTTTAGAATTAGCTTGTCTATATCTACAAAAACTTTGCTGGAATTTCTATTAGTTGCATTAACTCTGTAAATCGATTTGAAGAGAACTGACATTTTTACTGTGTTGAGTGCATGAATAATCTATTTATTTGTCTTTTATGATTTTTTTAAAAGAATTTTGTAATTTTCAACATACAGATTCATAAATGTTCTGTTAAGTTTATACCGCAGTATTTCATTTTCTTTGGAGTAATTATGTGTGTTTGTGTTTTAAAATTGGTTTTCCACCTGTTCATTGTTAGTATATAGAATTGAAATTGAATTTTGTATGTTGATATTGTGCTGACTTACTGCTGACTTACTAGTTCTAGGAGTATTTTTGTAGAATTCTTGGTACATCTTATATATACAATCATATAATCTGCAAAAAAAACCAGTTTTACTTCTCCCTTTCCTTTTTTTTGTGGAGTTCACTCCAGGCCTTGGGCTACAGCCAGGTCAAGTACCTGCTTTATTCAGATGGGAAATGCCTAAATTGGGTTCAGTCTCAACCTTTACACATTGTGAAGGCAACTGGGAGTGAGGCAGGAATCTAGAAAAATAATGCATGGATCCAGACAATGGAGAAAGACCATGCCAAGGCTGGCCCAGACTTGTTCATGTGACATCAGCAGCAGGAGTCACTTCTATCACTGGTTAATGGGTCAGCCCAGATTACAGAGGTGGAGAAATAATCTCATCCTATATTTGAAGATCAATCAATGTAATTCACCACATCAATAGGCTAAAGAAGAAAAATTATTTGATAAAATCAATTGATGCAGAAAAAAATTTGACAAAATCCAATAGCCTTCATGATATAAACTCTCAGCAAGTTAGGAATAAAGGAGAACTACCTCAACTTGATAAAGAGCATGTACCAAAAAACCTACAACATCACACTTAATGATAAAAGACAGAAAGCTTTCCCTGTAATGTCAGGAACAAGGCAAGGAAGTCTGCTTTTATCACTCTTATTCAGCATAGTACCTAAGATTTTAGCCACTGTAATTAGGCATAAAAATGAAATAGAATCATGTAGATTATACAGATTGGAAATGAACCTGTACTAGAGACATAACATAACACCTGTGGCTCTCCTAAAAAAAGCCAGATCACAGATGATCTAGCAGCTGTTTGAGGATATGTAAGTGAACCTAACCACACTAAAAGAATTGCCCACTGACCGGCAGATTAATGAGCTAATAAATGCTTATTGTTTTAAACCACTGAGTTAGGGGTAGATTATTATGCAGCAAAATTTATTAATATAAACTCAGCCTTGTAAAAACGTAGTATCAGAAAGTTTATTCTCCAAAATAAACTGAATTTTAGAAAAAGTTTTAGGTATTCAAAGAAAAAAAAGACAAAGATTCACTGCTTACCCAAGATAATTTTATGTTAAGAAGTGTAAGATGCATAAAAACTTGATTTCCACAAATATTTGCTCTTCTTTTGTAGTGCCATTAGAAGAATCATTAGAAGAATCATTTAAATTATTAAATATTAAAACCCCCTTATAAACAGCAAATTAAATTCCTCGATTAATTGGCAAAGTGAAAATGTATATAGATGATTTAAATGAAGTAGTATGCATGTTCAGATGCACCACATTCTCAGGTACTAAAAACAAATTCATTGTCATCATGAAACCATTATGATGAATGTCAAAAAGCCAGGAAGACAAGCGAGGAGATTAAGGGAGATGAAGGCATGACTATTGTTAAAAAAAAAGTCACAGAAAGGGACTGAGAAAACTATGAACCCCTTATTGGACATTAAACAGATAAAAGAAAAAAATCAAGACAATGTTTAAAACAAGCTTATTTGTTTTTAAACAACCACTAATTGCATACTAATCTCTACATTCTGAAGAATATCCACAAAATCTCATTGAAGTATCACAGCCACTCGTTAAGATATTATTTCATCCCCATTTATAAATTAAGATGCTGATAATTTAAAAGATGTTTGAATTGCCTAAAATTCCATCATATTCTCAAAACATAACTGGAACTAGAAAGAATTGGAGTGTTTCTCCTCCATAAGCCATGTAGTTTATGCTGTGCCCAATTCCTTGCCTTTGTATTTAAAATGGTTTTTTTGAAACATTTTTGTGAAATGAGCCAAAACCAACCATAGAACACATAAAATAAACAAACCAAATTTCCATTGGAAACTTATCAGTGTATATTGATGTGATTAAAATTGTAGAAATAAATATATGAACAACTCTAGCAAGAAATCAGCCAATGATTATTTTTATCTTTATTTATTTTATTAAGTGAGTGTTAATTTTATGATAAAAACATTCTCACCTAATTGCATAGAGGAGACCACGTTTAATTGATTTCATATGAAAATAATCACTGTAAACACATAACATGACACTATGTATAAAATATACACTAGGTGGGAATAATATATTAAGTTTAGAAAATAGAAATTTAGGGTTCAGTCAAGGGAGTTATAGTTTATTGTTAGCTGGGTAGACCACAGCTTGGATGTACTGTTTACTACTGTATATTGCTAATAGCTTTTAAAAATAGCCTTTTTATAAAAATGTATTAAAATACCTAATGTATATCAGCCAATGTGTCATTATCTAGGTGTGCAAACCAAAAAGTGATAGTGTCCTTGTAACTTTCTCTTTCATATAAACAGAAGTTCCTCCAGAGCAGGGACTTCTTTTTCATTTTCACATTCCCAGATTTCTATTTGGTAATGTGGTTCATAGAAATCATGCACAATGTGTGGGTTAAACAAAACTGTGGTTGTAAAACCACCAATGAATTAAAATATAAGTGCTGTACTTCATTATATATAGTTACATATTGTTGTTATAGATACCGTGACATTTAAGGAAAGGACTGAGTTCACAGGAAAAGTTGATGGTGGAACAATGAGTAAAATCTTTTTTTTAATTAATTTTTCACTGTGAGTTTTTTTAATGCAAAAAGTACTGGCTATTGCTTTTTTCTGGGATATTTTTCTCCCAGGTCAATGGCCTCACGCCTTCATCACCTTTGAGTTTTTGCTCAAATGTCACCTCCCAATGAGACCTAACCTGACCACTCAAAGTAAAACTGTGAAATTTTTGATCCTTTTTCCCTGTTCTACTCAGTGTTTGTTCCATAATGATTGTTGCCTTCTAAAATACTACATAATTTGCATATCATTATGTTCTTTTGTTCATGATTTGTCTTCCACCTCTAGAATATACCGTACACTAGGGCAGGGATGTTTATCTGATTTATTCTTTGATGTTTCCTAAGCACCTTAACTGTATCTGACTCATTTATCTAACGAGTGAATAAGTGCATGACATTTAATATTTTCAAATACATCAATCCAGTAACATTATTTTGCTTGTGACACTCATGGAGTGAAAACAGTAATATGTGCCTCCTTTTGCCTTATTTTTTATATATTTCTTCATATTTTTTAGTTAAAAAGTAGTGTTTGTTGTAAGAATGAGACAAAAAATACACACAGAAAATATCAATCATCTGCTCCTTCCCTATTCCTCCAATCCTATCTATCCCTAATTAGCCAAAAATTGCCAACCTGGTATATTTATTTTAGAATTTTTCTCATGCTTTTACATATTTATAGGTATATACACATGTGTTTTCATTTGTTATGATTTTATCTTCATAATAATAAACATATTCTACATGCATTCATTTGCAACTTTTGGACATAATTTAACAAAATACCATGAACAAAATTTCAATTGGGCAGAAACAGCGATAATTAATTCTTTTACTTAGCTATATATTTTTGAGAAGACAAATATAATATTACTTACATACAATTTCCCAATGGTCAGTTGTTCCTTTTTTCCCCACTGAAACCAGTGCCATACTGTAATACTTCCGCTGGTGTGAATTCCAAAATTGAAATTACGTGGTCATAGCATATATGCATTTTTAGTTTTCATTATTACTTCCACTTGTTTTACAAGTGTTTTAGTTTTTTACTGAATTCACAGAACACGTTTGGATGAGTCCATTTGCCTTTTTTTTCTTCAACAGAACACACAAGTCGTCTAAAGCCAACATAGAATTTGAGATTCGAACATCATCATAAGTTTGGACACACTATTTTTAATGAAAATTGTTGACCTGTCTCAGGTTCAGATGTAGATTTCTGGGGCTGTTATCAATTGGTGCTATTTTCTCTTTAATTACTTTCTGTTATTCAAAAGCCTGATAATGTCTTAGGTGCAGCCATTGCTCAATAAGCTCCACTGAATTACCGAAAATTGATCACTTGTCTGTAGAAAGTAAGTTCCCATTAAAAACAGCCACTGCTTAATCATGGCCAGCTGATTAGACTGTTTTGACTACGTGTATATTGGTATAAGTTTATAGGCTCTGAGTACCTTTTTTCATGTTGAAGTGCTACCCTAATCTATCAACTCTTTCAGTTCATCTTGCTTGAGTCCTTTATATAAAATTAAGAATGTAATGTTTTAAGAAGGATATAATTTTTAGTTTCCTTTCACTGCTATGTTTTTTTTTTTTTTAAGATTTATTTATTGATTGATTGATTACTATGTTGGGTCTTCGTTTCTGTGCTAGGGCTTCCTGTAGTTGCGGCAAGTGGGGGCTACTCTTCATCGCGGTGCGCGGGCCTCTCACTATTGTGGCCTCTTTTGTTGCGGAGCACAGGCTCCAGACGCGCAGGCTCAGTAGTTGTGGCTCACGGGCCTAGTTGCTCCGTGGCATGTGGGATCTTCCCAGGCCAGGGCGCGAACCCGTGTCCCCTGCATTAGCAGGCAGATTCTCAACCACTGCGCCACCAAGGAAGCCCTGCTATGTTTTCTTGAATTGAAAATACAATCTTGAAACTTTCATTGAGAAACCTCTTATTTAGCACAGGTGATCTCTGTGCACTCTACTTCTGTTTCTGTTGTGGACATTATTTAGGCTTTGGAAAATTTTCTAAATGCATTGACATGAAGAAAGAATAATGAATATCTAAATAAGCAATTCTTTGGATTTTTTGAACCAGCAGAGTATTAGCACTTTATAGTCTATGTCTGGCAGAAATATGTCAATAACAACATATGACTGTTGTCAAAAAGTCAGCAATTTATTTTACTTGTTGGCTAGTTGAGGGGGTGGGGAAGGAAAGGCAAAGAGGGGTAAACCAGTCTACTACCCAGATGTTATTTACCACTAAGAATAAAACCTCCTAGAATCATGAGTTTTCAGCCAAAGAGAAATGAACTAGAGTAGGGATGCCATACAGGACAAGGTGGCTCTGGACAGAATCTACCACCAGTAAGTGTCTGAACTAAGGCAAATTATCATGATAATTTTCCTCATTGTGACTCTGAGGGCCCTGCAGATCATTATAATTCTAAGTTACCACAACTCAGTTATTACATTTAAAAAGTCATTTTCTAAAATAAACCTAGAGTAATTAAGCCTCTTTTGAAAGCAGGCATAATTATGATTTATACAGAAACATTATGAACTAAAACTTTTTTCAGGAGGTAAAATGTTAGAGTATGTGAACCTGTTGGAACCCAAAAGCTGCAGGTGCTTATTTGAAAAATGACATTTCCATCATCTACCTGACAAGTACAGCTGAAATATCAAAGTTATAAACATTCTGCTTCTGTGTGCCAGCTGCTGTTTCCATGGAAACAACCTGAGTTGCAAAAGGAAGGTAAATGTCTTTAACTTAAAATTGTGAGGTTTTAAATATTTTACTAAATATGTATTTGGATATATCTGACTTTTTATTATAAAAATGCCCATTTTGATAATTTTATTCATATATCTGTATATCTACATATATAAGCTCAAATGCTATTAAACTAAATAACATTCTCTTTTATTTTAACTTAATCTTGTATGATGTAAATATAGTTATAACTTATAAAATGAATTATACTTATCACAAATATTACTCATTATTTAAATATTATAGATTGTTCAAAATCTTAAAAACATAGGGAACACAAGGACATATGTCATATATTTTTATTTTTTCATATAATCTACAAATAACTGAAAACAAAGGGGAAATTATTTAATAGTCTAAAAATAAGCTAACTTTAATTTGTATTGATTATCCAGATTACTTTTATCGAAAAAGAAACAAATTCATTATTGGATTTACGTTAATGGATTCTAATATTTTTATATTCTCCTATCTTGCTCTAACAGTGCAACACACATTTTGGTATATGCAAAAAAAGTTATGCAATTTTTTCTGATGCAAATTAGTAGCTAAAGATGGAGCAATCTTGCTATTTTCTTCATCTATATAATATTTAAAGTTGTGATATATGACATAATTGATGAAAAACTTTCATCCTATTCATTATATATTCGTACACTTGGAATTCATAAACAATAGTAATTTTTGTACCTTCAAGAAAGATTAAAATGTAACTTTATGATACTTTCAGTATGTGAGCCAATGAGATTTCATATAAACATTATGTTCTAGCACTGTCATATTACTAGAAGATATGCTTTGCCCTGTTATTAATAGAGCATTGTTAATTGTTGTTTCTACTATTTCAAATACTTGGGATATTATTTTTTAATAGTGATGACACTTATTTCAAGAGTTTTATAAAGCCTGATGGATTAACTTGCATTTCAAAGATACATAAACTTGGATCAGCTGAGCCATTGGGAGAATCTGCATCATCCTCAAATCTTACTTAGCTAACCAATTTTTGTTACAATTTAAGACTTCTATGATTTGATAAGACATTACATGTATTAGTCTCATAATTTTTATAAGGAATTGATTATATTGCCCTTTTCTTGGTAAGTTAAATGGGATATATATATTGATCTTTGATTAAAGAATTTCAAGTTTCTTTTTTTTTTTTTAATTTATTTTATTTTTACTTATTTATTTTTGGCTGCGTTGGGTCTTCGCTGCTGCGCGCGGGCTTTCTTTAGTTGCCGCGAGCAGGGGCCACTCTTCGTCGCGGTGCATGGGCTTCCCATTGTGGTGGCCTCTCCTGTTGGGAGCACGGGCTCTTTGCGCCTGGGCTTCAGTAGTTGTGGCACACGTGCTCAGTAGTTGTGGCTCACAGGCTCTAGAGCGCAGGCTCAGTAGCTGTGGCTCACGGGCCCAGTCGCTCCGTGGCATGTGGGATCTTCCCGGACCAGGGATCGAACCCGCGTCCCCTGCATTGGCAGGCGGATTCCCAACCACTGTGCCGCCAGGGAAGCCCTCAAGTTTCTTTTTTATTGAAATATAGTTGATTTACAATATAATGTTAGTTTCAGACGTACAACAAGAGATTCAGCTTTTGTTTTCAGTTTATATTCCTTTATAGGTTATTAAAAGATATTGAATAGGGCTTCCCTGGTGGCGCAGTGGTTGAGAATCCGCCTGCCAATGCAGGGGACACGGGTTCGAGCCCTGGTCTGGGAAGATCCCACATGCCACGGAGCGGCTGGGCCCGTGAGCCACAATTGCTGAGCCTGCGCGTCTGGAGCCTGTGCTCCGCAACAAGAGAGGCCGCGATAGCGAGAGGCCCGCGCACCGCGATGAAGAGTAGCCCCCGCTTGCCACAACTGGAGAAAGCCCTCGCACAGAAACGAAGACCCAACACAGCCATAAATAAAAAAAAATAAATTAAAAAAAAAAAAAAAAAAAAGATATTGAATATAATTCCTTGTGCTATACAGTAAATTCTTGTTGCTTATCTATTTTATATATAGTAGTCTGTTAATCCCATACTCCTAATTTGTCCCTCCCCCTTCCTTCCCCCCTGTGGTAACAATAAATTTATATTCTATGTTTGTGGGTCTGTATCAGTTTTGTATGTAGATTCATTTGTATTATTTTTAGATTCTACAAGGAAGTGATATCATATAGTATTTGTCTTTTGCTGTCTGACTTATTTCACTAAATATGATATTCTCTAGGTCCATCCATATTGCTGCAAATGGCAATATTTCATTCTTTATGGTTGGGTGATATTCTACTGTATGTGGAATATCCCCCACATCCTCTTAAACCAGCTGTCTGTTGATGGGCACTTGGGTTGTTTCCATGTCTTGGCTATTGTAAATAATGCTGCTTTGAACATTGATGTGCATGTATCTTTTTGAATTAGAGTTTTGTCTGGGTATATGCCAGGAGTGGGATTGCTGGACCAGATACCAACTCTATTTTTAGTTTTTTGAGGAACCTCCATATGTTTTCCATAGTGGCTGTACCAATTTACATTCCCAACCACAGTGTACAAGGGTTCCCTTTTTCCCACGCCCTCCCCAGCTTTTACTATTTGTAAACTTTTTGATGATAGCCATTCTTACCAATGTAAGGCGATACCCCATTGTGGTTTTGATTTGCATTTCTCTAATAATTAGTGATGTTGAGCATCTTTTCATGTGTTTGTTGGCCATCTGTATGTCTTCTTTGGAGAAATGTCTATTTATGTCTTCTGCCAATTTTTTGATTGGGTTGTTTTGTTTTTTCGATACGGAGTTGTATGAGCTGTTTGTATATTTTGAACATTAACCCTTTGTTGGTGGCATCATTTGCAAATACTTTCTCCCATTCTGTAGATTGTCTTTTTGTTTTGTTGGTGGTTTTCTTGGTGTGCAAAAGCTTTTAAGTTTGATTAGATCCCATTTGTCTATTTTTGCTTTTATTTATTTTGCCTTGGGAGACTGATCTAAGAAAATATTGGTACAAGTTTTGTCAGAGAATGTTTTGCCTATGTTCTCTTCTAAGAGTTTTACAGTGTCTTATCTTATATTTAGGTTTTCAAATCATTTTGAGTTCATTTTTGTATATGGTGTGAGGGAGTGTTCTGATTTCACTGATTTCCATGAGGCTGTCTAGCTCTCCCAACACCACTAGTTGAAGAAACTGTCTTTTCTCCATTGTATATTATTGTCATCTTTGTCATAGATTAATTGACCATAGTTGCCTGGGTTTATTTCTGGGTTATCTATTCTGTTTCATTGAACTATTTGTCTGTTTTTATGGCAATACCATGCTGTTTTGATTACTGTAGCTTTGCAGTATTGTTTGAAGTCTGGAAGGGATATGCCTCCAACTTTGTTCTTTTTCCTCAGGATTGCTTTGGCAATTCTGGGTGTTTTGTGGTTCCATATAAATTTTAGGATTATTTGTTCTAGTTCTGTGAAAAATGTCATGGGTGTTTTCTTAGGAATTGCATTAAGTCTTTAGATTGCTTTGGGTAGTATGACAGTTTTAACAATATTAATTCTTCCAATCCAAAGCATGAGATATCCTTCCATTTCTTGGAATCATCTTCAATTTCCTTTATCAGTGTTTTGTAGTTTTCAACATATAGGTTTTTCACCTCTTTGGTTAAGTTTACTCCTAGTTATTTTTTCATGCAATTGTAAATGGGATTGTTTATTTACTTTCTCTTTCTGATATTTCATTACTATTGTAAAGAAATATGACAGATTTCTATATATTAATCTTGTATCCTGCTAACTTGCTGAATTCATTTATTAGTTCTAATAGTTTTTGGGTGGAGACTTAAGGGTTCTCTATATAGAGTATCATGTCATCTGCAAATAGTGACAGTTTTACCTCTTCCCTTCCAATTTGGATACCTCTTATTTCCTTTTATTATCTAATTGCTGTGGCTAAGGACTTCTAATACTATGTTGTGTAGAAGTGGTGAGAGTGGACATCCTTGTCTTGTTCCTGAATTTAGTGAGAATGCTTTCAGCTTTTTACTGTTGAGTATTATGTTGGCTGTGGGTTTGTCATAAATGGCTTTTATTATGTTGAGATATGTTCCCTCTGTACCACTTTCCTGAGAGTTTTTGTCGTGCATGGGTGTTAGATTTTTCAAATGATTTTCTGCATTTATTGAGATGATCATGTGGGTTTTGTCTTTCCTTTTGTTAATATTGGGTATCACATTGATTGGTTTACATATGTTGAACCATCATGGCAACACTGGAATGAATCCAACTTGATTATGGTGTGTGATCCTTTTTCTGTATTTTTGGATTCAGCTTGCCAATATTTTGTTGAGGGCTTTGTGGTTAATTTCTAGTTTTATAATATTATGGTCAGAAAAAAATGCTTGAAATCATATCTATCCTCTTAAATCTTTTGAGAATTGTTTTGTGATCTAGTAGGTGGTCTATCTTAGAGAACATTCCATGTGCGCTTGAAAAGAATGTGTATACTGATTTTTTTGGATGTAGTGTCCTGTAGATAACAATTAAGTCCAAATGGTCTATTCTGTCATTTGGAACCTGTGTTACCTTGTTGACTTTCTGTCTGGATGAACAGTACATTGATGTCAGTGGGGTCTTACAGTCTCCTACTATTATTGTATTATTGTCATTTCCTCTCTTTATGTCTGTTAGTGTTTGTTTTCTTATTTAGTTGTTTCTGTATGGTGCATATATGTTAACGAGTGTAATATCCTCTTCTTGTGTTCATCCATTTATAATGCCCTTCTTTGTCTTTCTTTTTAGGCTTTGTTTTAAAATCTATTCTGTCTATCAATATTGCTACACCCACTTTTTTGTTGTTTCTATTTGCATGAAATATCTTTTTCCATCCCCTCACTTTCAATCTATGTGTGTCTTTTGCCCTAAATTGGGTCTCTTGTAAGCAGCATATTGTAGGTGTTTGTTTTTTATCCACTCTGCCACTCTATTATGTGTTTTGATTAGGGCATTTAGTCCATTGATATTTAAAGTATTTTTTGATAAATATATACTTAGTGCCATTTTAGTCCTTGCTTTTTAGTTATTTTTGTAGTTCTACTTTGTTCCTTTCTTCTTTTTGTTTTTCCTTCTATGGTTTGATGAATTTTTTTTGTAGTACACTTGAGTTTCTTTCTTTTTGGTTTTTGTGAACCTATTGTATATTTTTGACTTGTGGTTACCATGGAGTTCAAGTATGTTGGCCCATAACTATATCTACTTTCTTTAAACTGATAGTCATTTAAGTTCAAACACATTCTAAAAGAGCTACATTTTAATACTCCCTGCCCACATATTTTGTGATTTCAATGTCCTATTTTACATCTTCATGCTTATTCTTTTACTGTTAATTGTAGTTATAATAGCTTTCACAATTTTTTGATTGTTTTTAAATGTATGTACTGGCTTGTTTAAGTGATGGGTCCTTTTATATGTTTGCCTTTCCAGCTGTGATCTTTCCTTTCCTATAGATTCTTGCTTCTTTTATATTTATAGAAGACCCTAATTGTACTCCAATAAAGATGTTAAAAAAAAAAAAAGAAGACCCTTCAATATTTCTGTTAAGATAGGTTTAGTATTGCTGAATTCTTTTAGTTTTGGCTTGTCTGAGAAATTTTTTCTCTCTCCTTCCAATCTAAATGATAATCTTGCTGGATAGAGTATCCTTGGTTGCAGGTTTTTCCCTTTCAGGACTTTGAATATATCATGCCACTTCCTTCTGGCCTGCAAAGTTTCTGAAGAAAAATCAGCTGATGGCCTTATGTGGGTTTCCTCATAAATTACCCTTTGTTTTTCTCTTACTTACTTTAGAATCCTCTGTTTTTAACTTTTGTTTTGGTGTGGGTCCATTTGGGTTCATCGTGTTTGGGACTCTCTGTGCTTTCTATACCTGGATATCTGTTTCCTCCTTTAAGTTTGGGAAGTTTCCAGCCCTAATTTCTTCAGATACATTTTCAATCCCCTTCTCTCTCTCTTATCCTTCTGGAATCCCTATTATTCATAGATTGGCATGTTTTATATTATCCCATAGATCTCATATGTTGATTTCATTTTTTTATTTCATTTGTCTTTCTGTTTGCTGTTCTGATTGGGTGACTTCCATTATTCTATCTTCTGGATCTCTTATTTGTTCTTCTGTGTCATTTAGCCTGGTATTCATTGCTTCTAGATTGATTTTTTTCTCTCAGCAATTGAATTGTCTATTTTTGATTGGTTTATCTTTATAGTTTCTAGCTTTTTATTATAGTGCTATGCATTTATATTAGTAATCTTTCTTAATTAAGTTAGCATTTTTATTATCTCCTTTTAGAACTTGTAGTCTAGTACACTGGTAAGCTCTGTTTCATTATTTTTTTTTTTCAGAGGATTTCTCTTGTTCTTTTAATTGGGAGTTGTTCCTCTACCTTTTCATTTTACTTAACCTTCTCTGTCTCTATTAATTTAGGAGAAACAGTTATCTAGTGTGGTCTTGAAATGGTGTATTTATGTGGGAGTGTCCCAGGGTAGACTGTGTGTGTCCATTGTTTTTGGTGCAAGGGCTGGTTTCAGTTTGGATGCCAGCCATGTCTTTTCTCAGAGTGTGCTGCTCATTTTCCCCCTGATAGGGGATAAGGTTGGTGTTGTAGTATCTAGAGTCCATGATGGATATGAGGCAGGGCTTCCTCTCTGCTCCATGGCTGTTACAGCCCTATCAGGGGAAGGGTCTGCTCCCCAGTTGGTGAAGTATAAGTCCTGAGGGTTTGGTTCAATCAGGATCCGTTGCCCTTGAGTGCATGCCCTGCCCCAAAGGCAGTGATTGCTGAAGCAAGTGAGGCCTGTGCAGTCACAGAGGAGCTATGCACCTTGTGTGTAAATGCCTGTGGTTCTGCTTAGAAGCAGCCCAAGGTCAAGTCCCTTTCTCTGTTGTGTTCATCCCAGATCTAGTGCAAGGCTGTGGTATGGAGTAGGTTAGGGCTTTGGATTAGGGTGTTGTGGCTGCAGGGATTGCATTGGCTGTGCTGCTGCCTGAGATCTGGGCTGCCTCTGTAGCAGACTTCTCCCAGGACACCTGTCTACCTGAGATCTAGCACTAAGCTGTGGTGTGGAATGAGCAGAACCAGGGCACTGTCATTGGGAGACAAACCCTGGGTACTCCTGAGCACATTGATAATGACCTCACCACCCCACCAGACCACACCCCAGGCTCTCCAGGCTGTCTCGGCATAGCTAGATGAGTTCTCTCCCAGGGCCTGTCTGCCCAAGATTCAGCACATAGCCACTGCACAAATTTGTTGTGCTGCCCCATATGCACGCTGGAGATGACCCCGTGACTACACTCACCATTCTATGCACACACTGATAGTAGCCTCCAGGGTTCCACTTGGCTCACACTCCAGGCATCCTGGTCTGTCTCTGTGCAGCTAGACTGAGTCTCTGCCCAGATATCATGCCAGGCTATGGTGTGGAGTAAGCGGGGCTACGATGTTTGCACCTTCAGATTGGGAAGTGCAGTGAGGCAGGCCGTAGCCACCAGTGCAAGGCTCTCTCCTCCCTGATTGTCAGCAAGCTAGCACACACACTCTCTTCCTAAGTAGAGTCTAGGTTTCACTAGACCTTCTATCTGTCTCAGTGGATTTTCCAGACAACAAAGGGACCCATCACCTCTCCTCAGGACCCCAGGACTGGGATGCCTAGACTGTGGTTTGACCTGTTCACTTCCTAGGGTGAGAGTCTGCCCTTGCAGATGTTTTCCTCTTTCTAGATCCCTCCCAGGGGAACAGGCTCCAACCCCATGCCTTTTTTTTCCTGTCCTACTTGGTTACATGGAGTTCTTTCTTGCAGCTTTGGTTGTGTAGGAATTCTTCTGCCAGGTTCCAGTTAGTTTTCCATGTGAATTGTTCCACATGTAGATGTATTTTTTAATGTGTTTGTGGGGAGAGATGAACTCTATGTCCTCCTACTCCGCCATGTTGGTCCCCTTCCTAAACTCTCTGCTTTTAATCTGCTGCATTATGTTCAGTAAGTTTCTTGTCACTTCACCTCCTTGCACCTCAATTCCAAGCCTACAGTTCTTTTAGCATCCTCCAGTATCCCAGGAGTGTCCCTGGCACCCAGCAACCACTATATAGACCATGTGCCTCTCTGTGGCAGAAGCTGCAAGGACCTTTGCATAGGCCCATTGGGCCAGGATCAAAGCATTTCAAGTTTCTTAAATAACTCCATGCATTAATATTTTTAAAATATCAATTAAAAAATTTAAGAAAATTAAAATGCAGATAATACACATAAACACATATAAACATTTTCACTACATAGGGTGATTTTTAGTGACCCTGTTAAATGTACATTTTAAAATGGGATGTTTAAAGTAAGTAAAGATTATGAACTTTAGAGGTATAGTAATGAGTTTTCTTATTCTTTGCATAATCAATCATTCCACCTAATTCTGAAAGTGCCAGAAGTTAATGTTTCTATGTTAACCTTGATTCTATTCTTTAGTGCACTAGCAGGTGATAGGCAGGATCTCAGGCTGAGAAATGTGAATTTATTGCAGCCATAGCATTTACCTCAGCAGAAGACTTAGAAATTCAGTTGCATTCTACATGGGCTATTATTTTTTAAACCAACTTTGGTCTTATTAGGAATAAACATCATAAGACTTCTACATTTTTTTGAACTTTTCTATTCTTTAATTGACTAAGCTGTATTTCTTCTTTTCTTTCCCTTTACTTTTATGTATCTTTTTTCCTTCCCTCAATTCCCAGGTACAATTCTTTGACCCTACTCTTTGAAAAATTAAGATAGTGTCATCCATCTCCAGTGTGATTGTATTTCATATTACTGGTAAAAATACTTTGGAAACCATAGTGTTGATAGAAAATATAAATGGTGAGTTTTCATTATCATCCAGTGTTAATGTACCAAATGTTATGTAGTAATATGATATGTGGCTCAATCAGTCACAAATGCTTTTTCTGCTCTCCCCCTCCTTATCTAATATTACTCTATATCATAATACAGTAGAACTGGAATGGATAGAGTATAGATCCTGAGAGGTTAACCCCTTAACCATGATTACCTAGCTACTTAGTGACAGAGCTAAAACTCAAACTCAGTTTTATCTGTTGCCCGTCGTTAATTACACATGATTTTGTACTGAAATCATTACAAGGTCAGTATATTCCAACCCGCTGTGTTCTGCTCTTTTTGCCTTAGGACAATTTGATTACTTCCTTTTCCCTCTTACAGTCCTGGTGAGGCAAGTTTGTATATTATAGTAGAAAATGCACTAAATATTAATCAAAATTATTTAAATTATGTCAATAAACATAAACTATAAACTAGAATCACTTATATATGATTTTATAAAATTCATGTATTTTAACAATTCATGTATCATCTCATTTACTTAGCAAAATAACCTGCTAAGATTATTTTATAGAACAAACACTGAGGGTTCAAAAATTTCATTATTTTCTTAAGGATACAAAATAAGTGGAAGGAGTCATTTCTTCTGGATTCACATCTAACAGTTTTTCATTGTTGAAAATTTATTTGATTTGCTTCCTACTCTGTTAAGTGAAACATTAAAAAAATTAAACATGGCTGGCAATCATAAATAATCCAACAGAAGTTCTATAGCCTATATTTTAATAATTATCTAAGTTCAGAGTATAACTCAACTTTATCTTAATTCTAACTTGATAATTCATCCCATCATGTACATTTTTTATGAAATTGGAGTTGTATGTAGGATTTTCATTTTAATATTAAAGACTAAAGAAAACCTTAAGAACTCAGCATAATCACATTTGAATATGAACTTAGGTTTGTTTCCTAATTATTTATTATTAATTATTACTAATAATTAATAATTATTTAACAAGGCAGAGACTCCATTCCAGACTGATGCAGCCAAGAACACAGAATTTTCTCTCTCTCTGGCTCTCAGGTGGACTCCGTTTCTGTAGCGGAGGTGCCACTCAGAGAGAGGCTTGCCATTGTTACCAGCCCCAGCTCCAGAGTCCTGGCTTACTGATTTTTCTGGCAAAAGACTGGCCTTAAAAGAGAGAGCTTTTAATCTTTTACAAAACGAACTTTCAATTACTTCATAGTATGGAGAGGCTCAAGCCTAAGGGTGCTCTCAAGAACAGTGCAGAATGTGGTGAAAGGCAATTGGGAGGAAATTTAAGATACAGGCTAAACTGCAAATCATGTAGTTTGCGGGAAAGAATGGGGAATATGATAGCTGAGAGAAGCCCTCCTGGTCAGGGCAAATATCAGACACTGACTTCAGAAACTGTCCCTTCAAAGGAGCCATAATTTGATTGATTAGTTTATAAGGTAATCTATGCCAGAAGGTGTTGTTGAACTAATAGAGCAATCAGCTGGCAACTAGTGGAGCTTAACAGCTGGGCATTGTCAGGGAAAGAGAGGAAAGAAGCCCTACCAAATCACATGGGGAAATATGAATAAAAAAATATTGTTTACAAGAGGCACACTCAAAATTTGTAATAAAAGGATGGAAAAAAACAAACAAACAATAAAAACCCCAAAAACAAACAACAAAAAATCACTGTCAACCCAGTGCGAACTCTGGGCACACCTAAAGTTGTATCTCCCAGAGGAACAATATCATAGGCTTAACACTTTGTGTGGGGGGGAGTGGGGTAATAAATACTTCAACAAAATAATTCATCATCACTAAACAAGTAAACAAACAAATAGCAATAAAAATCCCTGATGAGAGTGAGAGACCAGTGCCCAGAGCTACCACAATGCATTATTTAAAGTGTCCAGTTTCCAACTACTGCAACAACAAAATATGATGCATACACAGAAAGAAGAAAGTATGACCCATACCCTGGATAAAAAGCAGGCAACAGAAAATGCCTGTAGATGTGAACAGATATCAGACATAACAGAAAAATAGTTTAAAGTAGCCATTATGTTAACAGAATAAGGGAAACTATGATTAAAGAAGTCAAGGAAGGTATGATGACAATGTCACATCAAATAGAGAATATCAATAAAAGATAGAAATTATAAAAGAGAACCAAGTGGAAATGATAGAGTGGAAAGGTAAAACAACTGAAATAAAAAATTCCATAGATAGGTTCAACAGTAGATTTGAATTCATAGAAGAAAGAAAAGGTGAACTTGAGACAGAGAAATAGAAACCATGCAAGCCAAAGAACATGGAGAAAAAAGAATGAAGAAAAATGAAAAGGCTCAGAGAAATATGGGGCACTAGTAGGCACACCAGCATGTATATAATGAGGATGCTAGAAGGAATTGAGAGAGAAAGAAGAGGAAATAATGTTTGAAGAAATAATAGCTGAAAACTTCCCAAAGTTTTTATAAAATAATGACTTACACATTCATGAAGCTCAACAGATTCCAACTAGGATAAATGCAAAAAAACCCACAAACAGACCCAGCATAATAAAAGCATTGAAAGTCAAAGACAAGGAAAAAATCTTGAAAGCAGTAAGGAAAGAAAACCACACAATACTTACATGGAAATTCCAAAAGATTAATAGCTGACTTTTGAACAGAAGAGCAGAATGGAGGCCAAAAGGCAGCGGGATAACATATTCAGAGTGCTCAGAGAGAACAAAAACCTGTCAAACATGAAATCCTATATCAAGCACAGCTATATTTAAAAAATGAAAGCATATTAAGGACTTTCCAAGGTATAGAAAAAATAAGAGAGTCTGTTACTGGAAGACCCATCTTACAAGAAATACTAAAGGAAGTTTTTGAGGCTGAGAGAAGTGATCTCAGGTGGTGATTCAAATCCATATTAGTAAAGAGTATTATATAACTATATAAAACAGTAAGAATATATATATTTTTGTCATTTTTCTCTTCATTCATTTAAAAAGCCATTGTATAAAATTATATATATGTTATAGATAATATATAATCCATATTTATAAATATTATATATTAGTCTTTGCATAATATATATATATTTTATATATAATTTATTGTAGGGCCTATAATTTCCTTTAGGGCCTACATATAGAAATGTAATATATTTGCCAATAACAGCACAAAAGAGGCACATGAGAGCAAGGGCTTAGGAAATGACTATGGATGGTAAAAGTAATTATAACAATTTATTGTTGAGTTTGCACATTAATGTAATATGCATGATGATAATACAACAATGAGATGGAAAAGGGAATAGATATAAAGGTATAATATTTGTATATAATACTGGAATTAAGCTAGTACAAGTTGGAAGCTGAGTCAGTTAAGTTGAGATATATATGATAACTTTAGAGCAGCTAGTACAAAAGAACTCAAAAATATGGTTAAAATTATGAAATAAATTAAAATTCTACATTAGAAAATATTTACTTTAGTGCAAAAGAAAGCAGTAAGAGAAGAATAGAGGAACAAGAAGATATGAGACATACAGAAAGCAAAAAGGAAAATGGTAGATATATGTCTGAATATATCAGCAATAACACAAAAGACACATAGAGAGTGAGAAAAAAAAAAAAAAAAAAGCCGTAAAAAGATATTTCAAACAAAAACCACAAGACAGCTGGAGTGGTTATGCTAAGATAAAATAAACTTTAAAACAAGAAATGTTACTATTGATAAACAGGGACATTTTATAATGATAAAAGGGTCAATTCATCAGGATGATATAACAATTATAAATACAAAACAATTATAAGCACAAAAACACACTAAAAAGTGTGAAGGAAAGGGTGAAATAAATAAAGAGTAAACAATTCAACAATAATATTTGGAGACTTCAATACTTCACTTTCATTAATGGATAGATTAGACTAAAGACCAGCAAGGAAGTAGAAGACTTGAAAATGTTATAAACCAACTAGACCTACCAATCATCTTTAAAATATTCCACCCAACAAACAAATATACTTTCTTCTGTATGGTACATGAAACATTCCGCAGAAGAAACTGTATGCTAGGCCATGAAACAAACGTCAATAAATTTAAAAAGTTAGAAATAACACGAAGTATTTTCTTTGACCACAATGGAATGAAATCAGAATCAATAGCACAAAAAAAAGTCAAGAATCTCACCAATATGTGTTAATAAAACCACATGCTTCTTAATAACAGGTGGGTCAAAGACGAAATCAAAAGGGAAATCAGAAAAAACATTTGAGATGATAGAAATGAAGACACAAAATTTACAGGATGCAGCTAAAGCAGGGAAATTTATAATTGTGCCTCTATTAAAAAAATATAAATGATCTCAACTCAGTAACCCACCTAAAATGGGTAAAAAATTTGATAGATATTTCTCCATAGAAGATAAACAAACGTCCAATAAACATATGAAAATATACTCACCATCATTAATCATCAAGGAAATGCAAATCCACTGTGAGATACTACTTCATACCACTAGGATATAAATAATTTAAAAAAAAAGATATTAGTATTGTTACAAGGAAGTGGAGAAATCAGAACCCTCATACTTTGCTGGCGGGAGTCTAAAATGGTACAGCTGCTTTGGAAAACAATTTTGCAGATCAAACAAAATCTTGCACATGTATGTTAGTAGCAGTATTATTTATAATAGCCAGAAGGTGGAAACAACCCAAATGTCCATCAACTGATAAATGGATAAACAAAATATTTCCTACAAGGAAATATTATTTAACCATAAAAAGGAATGAAATACTGATGCATAATAAAACATGGATGAATGTTGAAAAAATTATACTAAGTGAAAGAAGCCAATCACAAAAGATCACATATTTACATAATTTCTTTCATATAAAATATCCAGAGCAGGAATACACATATATAGTAGATTAGTGAATGCGTAGGGGTGATGGGGGGTGTATGTATAAGGAATGATAGCTGCAGGGTAAGGGGTTTCCTTCCGAGGTTATGAAAAAGTTTTAAAATTGACTGGTGATGGTTGCACTTACTGGTGAATGTACTAAATACCGTTGAATTTTACACTTTAAATAGATGAATTGCATGTTATGCAAATTATATCTCAATAAAGCTTTTAACAGTAAATAATGTGTCAAGCTAGTTTTGGAGAAAATTTGTGTCTAATTCTGTGTAATGCAGTGTTATCTGCTTTTAAATAATTGATTGACTTATATTCCTTATCTCAGTTTCTTGCTGGTGACAAGTATACAGAACTCACATCTATTCCTGGATGCTAGTAGACTTTCAGAGTTCTGGGCCCTGGCCTAAGACATTTGATCTTGTGACCCATTGTCTAATTGATGCCAAAATTTGCTTACTTGACTTAGCATGTTTATCAAATAGACCAGAGAATATGGACAGACCAAGCTTGTTAAAAGAGGGACTGAATCTGGCTCAACTTACTCTAATCCGTTTTCTTTCTCAAATGATTGAATCACGTGTGTGTGTGTTTTGTTTTGTTTTGATTTGTACAATCATCAAAGTAAAGTGATACAGGTAGCCACAGTTCCATGACTTTTCCCAAATTTTGAAGATTCAGAAGAGAACAAAAACAATACTTATAAGTTAATTATGGTAATATTCAGCACTAGTATTTTGAATGCTAGTTATAATGCTTATTAAAAATAACTGAAAAGGAACTAATTACTATTATACCAAATAAGTCATTCATGATAATGCCTCTACTTACATCTTCTAGTGGCACATTGATCATAGCTCCTCTCTTTAGGTAGCTATGTTTTTGCTAGATGGGCTGGGATACTCCTGGTACATACCTGGTTAGGACACATTACTTTGGGGTAAATGATAGGTGGCCTCCTTGGGGCAAAGGGCATATGAGAAACTGATACAGAGCAATGCCATGAGAAACTAATGAAGAGTAATTAGATTTTCTTATTTAAATAAGGAAATATCAAGACACTGAGGTAGCTGAGATATCTGTAGGCGTATTAAATTTGTGAAGGAGAAGAAACTGAGAATAAGTAGAGGCAGTTAAACAGTATAGAGAGAGGAGAACAAGGAAAATGGACAAGGAAAAGGCAAAGTCAAAATTCATGAAAGAGAAATCATATGACATATGAGGAAATTGTAGCCAGATACCTCTTGATACTGAAAGATTATACATTTAATCTTGACATTATTTGCACTTCAGAAATGAGCAATAGTGTTCTTTATACGGAAATCTGACATTTACTTAGAAAAACAAACCTTGAGAATTGTATTAAGTCAACTTCTCAATAAAAACATATTAAAATTCTCTTTTAAGGTTTTCTGAAATAAATGCATCCAGAAGGTGTTTATTTCTTTAATAGTCTTTCTTTCAGGAGTCCCTAAACATGGCCATGTAATTTAACTTAGCCTTGACGTCTTGACCTTTTTCCCTTTAACAACTGTCATCTATTACTAGCAGCAGTTTTGCATCAATGTTTTCTTAGCCAGAATGCCAGAAAAGAATGAATCCAAACTTGATTGTTTTGAGAGTAATGGTTACAGTTCTCTAAATGATATAGATCTTGAGCTTTCATTCATGAAATAATGTTTTTTCCTAAGGTAATATTTCCAATTAGGTATATTCAACAATAAAAGTTTGTTAAGGAATGTCAGAGTGCTCATACACTTTGCTTTTGCCAGAATCTTTGCATTTAAATCCCTCATAGATCAAAACAGTGCTTGTGAAAGAAATCACCATTTTAAAGAACAAAATTAAAAATATTCTTGTTAATAAATCTTAATAGTTTATTAATATTAATGTTAATAACTTGGTAAGGTTATAATGCCTGCCATATTTTCTCCCACTCTTACTAAAGTATCTGTTAATATATCCATTTAAAAACTAATGACTAGGGTGAAGTAAGTCAGAAAGAGAAAAACAAATATCGTATATTAACATATATATGTGGAATCTAGAAAAATGGTACAGAGGAACCGGTTTGCAAGGCAAAAATAGAGACACAGATGTAGAGAATAAACATATGGACATGAAGGGGGGAAAGCAGGGGTGGAGGTTGGTGGTGGGATGAATTGGGAGATTGGGATTGACATATATACACTAATATATATAAAATAGATAATAAGAGCCTGTTGTATAAAAAGTAAAATAAAATAAAATTCAAAAAAAAAAGACACACACAAAAAGTAATGACTACAAAAGCATTGAATAACATGGGAAGAAAGATGGAAATGTGAGCTTTAAAAATTTGTATTAACCTCAATATTTAGGCATTTACATGTTATTTTAACTCACAGTTGTGAAATCTGCATACAGTACACCTACACCAGAATAGCTTGGGCATGGGCAACTGAGGATGGGGGTGGACAACAGAAATAGTCCAGAGACTTACCTAGCCTTCCTTTCTCCAGTTCAGGAACATAATACCTACCTATTTCAGAACCTAGAAAATCAACTATCCAACCAGATTTAAACTAAGAAAATATTCAGCTGAATATTTGCCCAGATCATCAATGCACAAAGGATGATAAAATAGTATTAGCATGTAAATGAAAGATAAGGAGAAAAAAATTTTTCCCAGATCCCTTTCTATACTTTATGTGAATCTCCAGAAAGTAAAAGAAAGATAATAGAGAAGTAATAAAGAGCTGTGAAACCATTTCCTAAAACAGAAATAAATGCAAAATTTTCAAATGTAAAGATCTACCATATGTTGTATTAAAACAAAAAAAGGCACAGATCTAGAGTATTATGTTGAACATATAGAAATTTAGGGTGAAGAAAAATTCCCCCAAAAGTTTCAGAGCATTATAAAGAAAATATAATGCCACCTACAAATGAAATTCAGTTTGACTACAGATTTCTCATAATTAACATATTAGAGTAGAAAGCAGTAGATTAACATTTTGAGGAAGATTTTTTATAATCTAGAGTTTAATACCCACCCAAAATAGCATTCTAATATAAAGGTAAATTTTTTAAACATGAATTATATAATGATACACAACCTTATAATTTATAGTCAATATCTGAAGGAACTATTCTAGAACAACTAGCAAAATAAAATAGTTAACCAACTTAACAAACAAAGAAAGCAGAGGCATGATGTAAAATAAAGATTGACATACAAAACTCCTTTTCACATTCATATTTACATGAAAAATTTTCATCTGATGAAAATAATTTTAAAAGGAAAAGGAACTGGAACTAAAATAACAAAAAAACAGACAATGAGAGGAGAAGAAAAGAAGTGATAATATGCCAAAGTTTGTGTCTTATTTTTGGCAAAATTAAATTCTAGTTGACATATTAATACAAATAACTATAAACATGTATATTTAATATATAAAGATAGCTGTATAAGAATAGAAATATGCCCATTATTTTTCTAGCAGTGGAATAGTAATTAGAAAAACAAAATTTTATAATCCAATAATGATCATTAAAAGGCAATTATAAATGATAATAGCAAAAAAAGCATGCTGAGCATATTGACATGAAAAAGATTGGAAGTCATCACTCCTATCCTTACCAGAAAACCTGAACAAGTGAAAACCAATGTGTTTTCATGGATCCTTCAGAAAATTCTGGTTGTAAGGCAAACCAAAGCCTTGAAATCCAGAGAGACATGTGTCTCTCACAAGATACAGCATTGGGTATCTGCTTACCTGGAACAGAAGCCACTGGTCACCACAAAATGGTAATTATGAAAAATTACTGGAGTCGCTGAATGAAGAGAAACTTCTGAAGGTTGTGTCATCTGGAATCTCCACTGTCTTCACAGCTTTATTTCCAGGAACCCCCATGATTCTCATGGTGAGAATCTGAGAGAAATCTTGTCATAGTCTTGAAAGGGGGAAGGGTAGACTAACTATGATGGATTTCTCCCAGACTCTTTTCCCTAACAAAGGCCCAGTATCCAGGAGGAAGGGATTCCCAGAGGGCACTTCTGAAACCTTATCCCATATAAAGGAAGGGAATTGTGCCCAACTCCAGGCAGTTTCAGACTTCATGTCTTCTGTAAAGGAAATAAAAATGTCATAGCCACCAGGGGTCA
Organism: Balaenoptera musculus; assembly: GCF_009873245.2. NCBI lineage: Eukaryota > Metazoa > Chordata > Mammalia > Artiodactyla > Balaenopteridae > Balaenoptera > Balaenoptera musculus. Next base: position 117,517,052 of record NC_045786.1, read on the forward strand.
GGGATTTGAGAAAATTGATGGGGATAGCTTCAGACAGGGAAGGAAATAGGGATACGGGCATGTCCTTGAAGAAGGGACAGAAACTTGTGAAAGTCCAATAAAAGACAAACACAACCCTAAGATTATAGAATGTCCTCTTCCCCATACTCTATCTCCACACCATAAACCTCCAATATGATAACAGTGCATTGCATTGGAAGACCAACATCACACTGACTCTCTCTCAGTAGCAATACATAAGGGAATTTGAAAGCCTAGAAGTGAAACAAAAACAAAGAAAGTAGGTGATTTTGAAGCCTCTGGTACCTATAGCTATATTAAATGTTAAATCTGGCCCAAATCCCAGCCAAATTATCATAAATCTTCACACTAAAGTCATATTTATCTTAGTATCTATTACCTTGTATTACAGCTGCTTTCAACTTAAAAAAATTACAGTAGCATACCAGAAGGTAAGAAAAAATACATTGAAGAGACAAAGTAAACAGAATAAGATTCGTATGTGACATATTTGTTGGAATCACCAGTACAGGAATTTAAAATAAGAATTATTAATATGCTTTGGGCTCTAATAAAAAAAGTAGACAACATGCAAGAACAGATGGGTAACGGATGTCATTAAAGAGATGAAACCCTAAGGAAGTATCAAAGTGAAATGCTAGAAATCAATAACACAGTAACAGAAATGAGTAATGCCTTCAGTGTGCTCATCAGCTAAGGCAAGGATAGGGGAACTTCAAAATAAGTCAACAGAAAACTCCCCAGATGAAATGCAGAGTAAAAGATGAATGAAAAAATAGAAAGTCCAGGAACTTTGGGATAATATCCAAAAGTGTGATCTGTTCATAATTAATGACATGATCCAAAATCATATCCAGGAACTGCAGAAAAAATAAAGCAGTACAAATATAAAAACAAAGCAAAACAAAATATACACAATACACAACACACACATCCCTAGGCATATCACAGTGAAACTGCACACAAAATCAAAGACAAAGAGAAAATCTTGCTGAAGGAAGTCAGAGGAAAAAGAAATACCTATGGAGGAATTAGGTTAAGAATTACCGTGGACTTCTAATAAAATACCATGAAAGTAAGAAAAGAGATTAGGTTAGATTCTACTGGTTATATCATACCTAGCACAAATAGTGAACCTTAATGTACATGAATAAAACAAAATTAATTAAGGAATCAGGAGACTTCAGGATGGAATTCAGATGGCGACAAAATAATTTAACCATACTAAAAATGTATGATATAACCTCACTCAATACTGTTGGTGAAAAAATGTTCTTATCTAAGTAACTTTGGAAATACGTGGAGACTCTAAGAGCAAAAGGAACTGTACATTAGTTCTGTACTCTAGTTGGTAAAATTATTTCCCATAGGGGTGTGGGTTAACATGTCACATGTATACTGAGATTGAACAAATAAGTAAATGTATGGAGCACAGTGGCTCAGGGTTCTCACTGATGACACGGGAGGTTATAGATAAAAAATGCCAGAAGGCTAGAATGAACAATGTGGTACTGGATTAGTGTTGGATACCTCAGTATGAATTCACTCTAATTAATACAGATTGAGATAAACATATAGGATAACATATAGATAGAGATGAGCAACAAGCACACTTAGTGCCCAGATCTTGGTTTCTAATACCAGTATGGAAGGGGGGGAAAATGAGTAACTTGGCAGTAGAGGAACTTGACAAACACAACCTCAGTCAGGTGATCAAAGTTATCATCATTAACCCATACAAGCAATACAATCATGAGAGAAACAACGGACAAACCCATGTGGAAGGACAGTCTAAAAATTAACTTATCAGTACTCCTCAAAATGGTCAAGGTCATCAAAAACAGTGAAAGCCTCCAAATCTGTGACTGCCAGGAGACGTGATGGCAACATATAAAGTGGTAGACTGGATGGAATCCCAGAACAGAAAAAGATACTACGCAAAAATGAAGGAAATCTGAATAAACTAGGGTTTAGTTAACAATCATGTATCAATATTGTTCATTTGCATGACAAATGTACCGTACTAATGTAAGATAGGGGAACAACAGGGGAAAAAGAGAACTCTCTGTATTATCTTTCCAATTTTCTGCAAATGTAAAAGTAATGTAATGTAAAAGCTATTGTAAGTAATCTAAATATAAAAACTATTCGGTAATTAAATGTTTATTCAAAAAGTAAAGGAATGGGACTCCCCTGGTGGCGCAGTGGTTGGGAGTCTGCCTGCAAATGCAGGGGCCATGGGTTCGAGCCCTGGTCCACGAGGATCCCACATGCCACGGAGCGGCTAAGCATGTGCACCACAACAACTGAGCCTGCGCTCTAGAGCCCACGAGCCACAACTACTGAGCCCACGTGCCACGACTGCTGAAGCCCACGTGCCTAGATCCCGTGCTCCGCAACAAGAGAAGACACTGCAATGAGAAGCCCTCAGACCACAACGAAGAGTAACCCCCACTCACTGCAACTAGAGAAAGCCCGTACACACCAATGAAGACCCAACACAGCCAAAAATAAATTAAATAAATAAATTTAAAAAATAACTAAAGGAATGAATTAAGACTAAAATTTTATAGTGAGCCTAATAAACTCACTCCAATTTCTCTTAAAAACCATGGTAAATAGTAGACAAAAACCTGGTCAGCAAAAAATGTCCAAACAATATAAGCATGCATCGTAATAGTAAACTTTTAAAATAACTTCTTAAAAATGGATATTTTGCAGATTGACTTTTAAAAAATCAACTTAGTATATATTTCAGGTGATTTTTATGCATTGCTTATCACAACTGTATGCTGTGGAAAGGGCTGTTAACTCTAATTTTCAAATTTCAGAAAAATTAAAGAATAAAATTGACAAGCAAATATACTGGCCATTGTTTGTATTTTAACTAAGAATGTAAAGATTTATACAGTGAAGTGATTTGCATCCATTTTTTCTGTTGTTGCTGATGGTGGTAGTAGTAGCACTGTGGTATTGTTTTGATTTGTTTTATTTTTATATTATTTTGCTTGTATTTCTATTTCTCTCTGGGTTCATTTATTGGGTTAAAAAGCAATTTCCTCACTTATCATTAAAAAAAGAGGCCATCTTTCTATTTAATATATTTCCTCTTTTAGTTCATTACCTTGTTTCTCCATTACTCAGTGGTAAACCTCATATATAATCCTGAACTGCAGTTAAGGCTTGACGTGAATATGGGTGTACTTGTGAAGAAATTACTAATGCTAAGTCTAATGTATTGCATCATGTTCTACTTTTTTAAAAATGATTGAATTATTCCAATGAAGTCTCAGTCTTATTTTAAAAAGTAGCAGCCCTTGCCAACTTGTACATCCAGTTGTATATTAGGACGCTGCAACAGAAGGGAAATTATTTAGGATATAACCCACTTTGTGAAGAACATCACTGCTTTCTCAGAGCTATAGAAAAACACAGTAGGAGACTTCCATTATAAGTAGATAAGAGGGTGTCATCTTTTTTACATGCAATAGACAAATGTACTAGCTTTTCTTTTTTAAATTTGAACTTAAAATTTTTTGTAAATTTTACTTATTTAATAGTTAAATTTTTGTACTAGTTTTTCTGATTGGGCAAATTGCAGCAGAGTTAAAGTGCTAGTTTCTTGTCCATAATTAAAATTAAATTATAATCAACTCAGAACATACATGTATAACATTCATATATATGTCATTGTAAATAGCCACATCTAATAAAAGAATGATTAAGTAGAGCCATTTCACTAACTAACTGAGAAGCTTTAAAATCTAAAGGGATGTGCTTCAAGAATGCTGCTAGGGGTTACAGCAAAAGTTACCAACAGGTTAACTGCTCTAAAAACTTCATTAACAAAGATCAAGTACCCAGGTACAAGTTAATTTAAAAGAAGCAAGAATATGACTTGGGAAAATGCTTCATGCGGCTTTGTATCCTAGATTTCTATTTACTTTTTTATATATATATTTTTAGCTACATTTATTAAAAAGTATCATTTTGCCGTCATGTTGTGGCTGTTTCCCTAGCATAACAGAACACAAAGCCATTCTAATTAATAAGATGGGCAATGTCACATTTTTATTCTCATCCTATATCCCATCCCTGGAAAAACTTGCCTATCACTTTCAATAGGCTAACAATTCTTCAGCCTCCATATGAACCTATCTCTCTCTCAAAACTCTTTTTTTCATTCATGACATGTTTTCTTTATATTTTGGATTAGCATATTTATCCACCAAATTTGGCAAAATTGGCTGTTTCTCCTTTTTCTATGCCTAAAACATCCAATTAGTCTATCTCCTTCATGTCATTCATAGTTATCCCATTCATTTCCATCCCCATCACCACAGTATTCATACTTAGCTTGTCATTGAGTTTTAGTTTGGGGCTCTAGTTAAAAAAAAAAAGAAAAGAAAAAAAAATAGAAGCTTGGCCAAAGATGCTTAGTTGGGAGGTTAAAACCCAGGACAGTGAAAATGAAGAAAAGAAGAAATGAGGTGTGGAGGGATGTGAAGCAATGTGAAGTGATCCAGCATGGTGATTGCTTCTGCTTCATAATGAGCTGAAAAGAAACAAAACATGTCTCTTGGCAGGTGTGTACATTGGTGTTTCTTTAGATAGAATGCGTGGAAAGGCTGTATTTCAGATTAGTCTGTGGGAGAGGAGAAAATTCACTTGCCAGGCTCATTTCCATGTTCTATACTGCGTTAATTAAAGTTCACCCCACTGGGAGTTAATTTTTCTCTCACTTCTATATTGCATGATATACCCACTTGGCGGCCACACCAGATTGCCAGATCTCTTACTGTCTAATGCAGTATTTCATCTCAACCCAGAAGGGGCAGGAGGAACTTTAAATTCTAGGTGTGAGGCTGAATGGCTTGGCTGCAGAGGAGTCATTACGGGGGGTGACCAGCACTCCCACCTGCCTGGAAGTTACTGGAGACATTGTGATCTCAGAGGTGGGCAGAATTGTTGGAAAGAATTAAATTGTCAGAACAGTCAAGGATAAATCACGAAACCAGAACAACTGTAATTATTATGGAAAAAGGAATGTATAGTATTAATATGGCCTTACATAATTCTGGGGAGCTTTGGGAAGTACAGCTCAAAAGAGTTTGTTGAAGGATTATAGAAAAGGTACTAAAAAGACTTTTCATCAACCTTTAGCACTGGTGAGGACAGGCAAGTGGGTGCTTGTAAGGACATACGGGAAACCAGGTACCGGTAGCTGCTAGAGTGAGAATGGGAAGAGGAGCTGGGGGAAAAGCCCAGTGATAACTACTGTCTTTGTGTCTGGCAGTGGGCCTGATGTCACTGTTGGTTAGCAGAGCTAGCAATCACGTAGGAGTGGACATGGAACAGTGTAGGGTAGAGGCAAGCTAGAATATTCTAGTACCTCTGTATTTGTCTTATTACTGCAACCTTCAGAGATCAGTGACTTCTGTTTTACTTCTACTTTTCAAATCTCAGGCAAATTTCTCTTTAGACCAACTCTCATTCAGAAGCATACAGGAAAGGGGATTGTGGGAAGCATAGTTCCGGCTTAGTCAAGTCCCATAGGTAATTCCAAATCAATTTGGTATTCACGTACACCTCCATTAAGACAATAGCAGTCATGCCTCTACCAAACTATGCCTTGGACAATGCTTACTCTCTCCTCAATAATAGTCAATAAAAAATACTATGTATCACTTAATTCATTTTGGATGATGTTCATACCTTTCTCATTGAATTGCACATTCCCTCTACTATCCTGTCAAACACTGATATATGAATTTAAAATATATGATCACATCTCATATAATAGGAGAGGGGAAAAGAGGAAATATTTGGTATGTGTCTACTAATATTAATATATGCAGGACTATTATAACCATTGTGGTCCTGTGTATGTCACTGGTCACAAAGGCTTACATGGTATTTGGAACATTCTTGTTTTATCCCTCCCCCTCTCCGCCCCACTGCATATTCTCTTTGCCTTCAGCAAACACCTCAGCTGGTCATGATTCTTTGTTTTGTCAGTATTACAAAATTTTATTACCAAGGGGTCTGGGCAATTATTAATCTTTTCTGTATTGGGTTGTTGTAGATTTCCATTACTTTTTTTTTCCCTAATGGATATGGAATTACTAATATGTAATTAGGAGACCTTCTGACTAACAGACATATTTCTCACTACTCCTATTTTGTGATAACCACCAAGTGAATCTCCCCAGTCTGCACAGTAAGCTCCTCCTTTGCCTGTTGGCGCAGTTGCCATGAACGAAGTAACTTAGTGGCAGCCATGATCTCCAGTTTAATGGAACCATTGTTCAAACCTGATGGAGGTAGTTGGTCCCCTGGAAACCAGGATTTCTGTATTAGTTTTCTGTTGCTTTGTGACATATTACCACAAACTTGGGAGCTTAAAACATTCATTTATTATCACATAATTTTCGTATATGAGAAGTCCACCAAGGCTCAACTGGAGTTCTCTGCTTGGGGTCTCCTAAGGCCAGAATCAAGGCGTCAGTTAAGCTGGACTCTTATATGGAGGATCTAGGGAAGAATACATTTCCGAGCTCTTTTATGCTATTGACAGAATTCATTTCCTTACAGTTGTAGGCCTGAGATTCCTGGCTGTTGCAGGGGCTGAGCCCATCTTCCAGAGGCCACTTGGATTCCTCCTCATATGGCCCTCTCCACCTGTAAAATCAGAAACATTTTTTTGAATACTTTTCATGCTTCAAATCTCCTGACTTGTTCTTTTACTGCTAGTTTTTATTTATTTATTTATTTATATAGAACATTTTTAAAAATAATTTTTTATTTTATTTTTTAAATTTTTTGTCTGTGTTGGGTCTTCGTTGCTGTGCGCGGGCTTTTCTCTAGCTGTGGCGAGCGGGGCCTACTCTTCATTGTGGTGCGTGGTCTTCTCATTGCGGTGGCTTCTCTTGTTGCGGAGCACGGGCTCTAGGCACGAGGGCTTCAGTGGTTGTGGTACGGTCTCAGCAGTTGCAGCACATGGGCTTTAGAGCACAGGCTCAGTAGTTGTGGTGCACGGGCTTACTTGCTCCGTGGCATGTGGGATCTTCCTGGCCCAGGGATTGAATCCATGTCCCCTGCATTGGCAGGCGGATTCTTAACCACTGTGCCACCAGGGAAGTCCACTGCTAGCTTTTAAAGATACATCTTATTGAGTCAGGTATAACCAGATAGTCTTCACATCTTAAGGCCAGCTGACTTGCGATTTTGATTATGTCATAAAATAATTTGTTCATGTAAGTACTTTAATGTTTGAATAACCAGGGAATAAGAATGCTGTGTATGTGTGGCAGGGGAAAAGGGGGGAGGGACATTTAGAATTTTGCCTATCACAATCTCTAATCCATCCAGCAGAGCCTAAAGTTTCAAAGATGGGAATACAAAAAGGGGAACTGTATTTTAGGAATAACTATGAGAGGAGGTGCTATCAATCTAATCCTTCTACTCCCAGACCCATGGATCCAGGGTATGGGAGAAACAGCACAATATGTTGATTCTTAACATGTACATCAAGGAGGATATTATCCCAGCCCTGCTGTGATGCCATCAAGCCAGCACCATGACTAAATCTGCAAAAGATTTAGTCTACAAAAGGTCATTCAACTATTTAATGGCGTGATGGGGAAAATGATAAAATCAGTGTATTCCATGAACAAGAACTCATTAGCACACTTCATTTTATGAACAACGACTTCCCTGATAAGAAGCAGTGATATTGGGGAAACAGAAGCAATGCTGTTGGCATAAACTTGATGAGATTTGGACATACAATAAGTATATAAATAATGTTTCTTTTTTCTCGTTTTGGCAGAAGCATTCAAACCAGAGAATGTAAATTAGTATCCAGAGTAAGTATCTATTCCAATGAGAACAAATCACTCCACCTTCCATTATAGAATTAACCCAGTGTGGTCAGGGAGACTTTTCAAGGAATGGTGGCATGTTGTGGGATCGGTATTAGTCTCTGTTGCTGGCAGGTTTGGCACTCAGCAGTGGACATTACCAGGTGATTCTTGGTGAGTGGAAGTCCATATTGCTGAATCCATACATACCCTCCATCCTTACCCCTGTTACCACATTATTCAAAGCCCATTGGACAAGGAAAAAGATAGCTTGGAGAGACGTTGACTGACATTCAAGGAATAATTCATCGTGTCCACCTGATTATTAAGATTCTTATGTGCTTCATTATTTTTTTCTAAGCATGGGCATGGGGCACAAGTATTTTACTAGGGATGTCTGTCTTTTACCTTTTCTCTGTCCCCTTTGTCAACAATTTTTCAACCATATTCCTTCAAAGCTCCTGACTCTCAAGCCAAACTATTAGTCACAGCCTGTGGGTCAATGTAACCCTGAAATTCTGGGCATCTCTTCTTCCAGTCAAAATTAACAATAAGGTAAACTCCTTGATAGAAAGATTATCTCTGAAAATGTTACTTCAGAGCTATCCCTCAGCAGGGTGCTAATGCTGCAGATGGTCACTTTTGGGCTGTACCAAAACATTATGGAGAATTATTTTTAAGCCAGGCTTACTGAATAGTGGGCATAAGGAACTCCTCATGGACTATAAATGCCAGTTAAGGGAAAGTGGAGGCTATTTAGTGGTAGGAGAAGTCATGGAAACATGAGCACTTTCTCATGTAACTTTGTGTTTTTAGTAACTATTTGAGCCTTATTTGTTTATACTACCTCCATTTGAAGATTGAGTGCTACGTTGCACACCCAACTTTATGGCTTGATGAGTCAGACAACACCCAGTTAATGATGGGCATATGGAATTTCATGGTAAATTGGTGGTCAAAGTTAAGTATTTAGTCTCTTCTAGGGCCCCCAAACAAGCATGAAGCTGTTTCTCCTCAGGTGAATAGTTATCTATAGAGGCTAGCATAGCTTTGCTCCAAAATTATGAAAGTCTGTACTATGAATCACCCACAGGGGCCTGCCAAATATTCCAGACTTCATCCCTATCTTCCCTAGCACCATTAAATCTACTGGGTCGTATGGACAATTGGCATAATACTCTGCACAGCAGCCTGGACTTACTGCATTACCTGTTCTCCGCAGCTCACTCAAAACTGGCATCCTTTCAGCTTATCAGGTAAATAGCTTGGAATTGCAAACTCAAATGAAGTATATTCCCCAAATCCAAAGAGGACCACTAAGCACTGCTTCTCTCTTAAATGTAGGAAACGTTATTCATCAGGTCTATAAGTTAAATGGATAATTTTTTCCCACAATTTTTGCAGAAAATAGTGCTGCCAAAATTTCTAACACAGGGCGCTTTTTTCTCTAGCCTAAAATTTCCCTTTCAGCCTTTACTAATATTCTCCTTAGGACCCTTCTAGTTTGCACCTGACAGCTAGTCCCAAAGCTGATCCACATGTTTCAGCCTTTTGTCACGGCTGCAGCTCACTTTTGTTACCAATATCTGTTTAGGTATCTGTACTACACGGCAAATCTATTCTAAAACCTGCTGGATTATTCGACAATGATTTTTTTTAAATCTCTCATGATTCCATTTGTTGATAGTGGCTCAGATGGATGGTTCTTTTGCTCCAGATCATTGTTATCAGGTGCCACAGGTATCTGTAGTCTATACTGGGTTGGAATGTTCAAGACATTTAACTCATGTGGTTCCAGTTAATGCTGGTTCTTGGCTGGGAACTCCTTCATGGATGTTAGTGAGAACAACATCGATTTTGTCAGTGTGACCTCTCCATGTGGCTTTGACTTCTAACAGCAAATTCACTGGTTTTTAAGAGCAAGTGTTCCAAAAGGTAAAAGGGAACACTTCAGATCTTCTAAGGACTATCTTTGTAAGTTACACAGAATCACTTCAGCTGCACTTTATTGATCAAAGAGAGTAACAAGGTGAGCCAAGATTTGATGAGGGGAAATATACTATGTGTGAGTACTAGAAAGTCTCATTCATTGGAGGCCATCTCTGTGGATTAGCTATAGTAGGAGAGCTTCAGAACATTTGTATCAAATATACAGTGTTAGTACCTCAAATCCTTTCATCTTGAGCATTACGGTATGTTCTGCTTATTCATTTCTCTTTAGTTGTCTACACTCAGATTCTTATTACTGCTCCTAGAATGTTCTGTACAAACACAAATCATATATATCTTTTTACTGCTCAGTACCATTTACTGACCCCTTCAGATTGTAGAATAAAATTTATGCCCCACATCTTCTAGTTTTAGCTCTTTGCACAGGAGTGAGAAGGTAGTCAGTGAAAATACAATTTTATAAATTGATGAATGAACAACAAATGAAGTAGCATGTAGTGTAACCTACTCTAAATGGCACTTTCAATTTTCAAAAACAAAGAGGAATATTTAATTCCTTTACTCTATTTAGAATAAGATATAATTGGTACCCTCAAGGAATTCAGAGCTTAGTAAGAAAGACAGATATAGAAAGTGATAAGGAAAGTACAGTATGGTAAATGCCATAAAAGTACATTTAAAAAGTAATTTAAGAAAGGAAAAGGAGTTTAAAAGATATGTAAAAAAGACATGTACACATGCACTGAATTTTTTTTTAATCTTGAAATTATAACTGTTCCATTGATGACATATTTTTTATAATCATAAAATTTTATATTAATAAAATTCCAATTTATACAATGTGCTATATATATTTCCTTTGATAAATGAAAGATGGATAGATGTAGGCAAGAGTGATTTATTTTATATGATACGCTCAAAAAAGCACTCATATATAATGTACAAATCAATTAGATCAATTTTCATCCTGTTTTGTGAAATGTGTAAATAATAGAGTACACCATTTGTATGTGTTGGCTTCTGGTAGTAAAATAATAACAACAATAAATCTATTTGGCACTCTAATGTATTCTCCTAATTACTTCTACACTAATTCAAAAAATAAGATGTTGATTTAATCTGATTTCAAGGTATTATGAGTGCATAATAGGAAGCAGATTCCAAAAATTCCTGATTTCAACAAACTCATTCCTTAGGGAATATATTTATAAATATTTTTTCTTACTTGTTGTCGTTACGTACATTTTGAAATCTCCATTCCTGTTTAACTTATCACTTGAAAATGGTATGGCTTCTTGGGCTAGGCCTGCCCACATAGATATCACTTTGGACAGTCCGAAAAGAGTCAACCTGGTCTACATCCTGCTTTCTGGATTGGTTTTAAAAAGCTTCTCTCCAAGACAAACTGCACATATTTCAGGTATATTAAATACTGAAGTTAGAGGGTTAAGACAGTGCTTTCCATCTAGCTTTCTCATGTTGTTATAAGGTGTGTGTGTGTGTGTGTGTGTGTGTACATTCTTGCAGATATAAGATTATAACATGATTAACTTTGTATACAATCGCATGAAATAAGCTTAATGCAGTACTTTTACTGTAATATATATTAAATTTATATTTAAGTGAGAGTTTACTTAATCTCTTCACATAGATCGGTATTTGATCATGTACACACTTAATTTTGGTATTTTTTCCTGATCATTTAATCTAGAAGCATTTTCTTATATGACCCCCTAAGCCCACAAGTGCCTCCTTCTCCCTCTAGCAATCTATATCAATAATTGAATATGTATTCTTTCATATTTTTTCCTTCAGGCTCATAGGATCAGGAAAGGGAAGGCAGACAATAAAGGCATATAATCAGGCAAGTTAACATTGTAAGTCCCTAGAGTTTTAATGCATATTGTAGAACTTGAGAGGTCATTGTAGCCCATGCATCTCAAATTATCCCCCCCAAAAGGGACAGGAGAAATGGAATGCTTATCCACCAGGTCCTGTCAGGCATTGGTTGAGCGCTGTTACAGAGGACATGGGAGTACTGGGCAGCACTGACAGCCTGCAGTGTCTGCAGGCAGAGTGGACCCGTGTTTTCAAAGAAAGCCCTCATGCAGGTGGTACAGACGCTGGGGGTTGGAGGGCAGGCTGAAATGTACTGCACTGGTAAGCTCCAAGGGGCTGTGAACAGGGTAATGCCCACATTTGCTGACAAAGAAACTTTGGGAATCATCTGTCGAAGATAGCAGAGCCTTCATCAGCCTGTATTCTTGAGTGACTGTGTTGAATCTGCACCCCAACACTGCAGATTGGACTTTAATCTAGCAAGAAATAAATCATATTTGTTAAGGAATAGAGATTAGGGTGTTTATGTATTACAGCAGCAACTATTAATAAATATCTGATGTTTCTCTGACTCTAAAGGACTCTAAAAATGAAGTATCAAGTTTTTCAATAGCCCTAATCCTTCACTGGATATCAGGATCCCATCCCATACATTTCAAATACCTTATTTAAAATTCTTCAAAAGAGGTACTGACTACTCTTTGTAATCCTTGTTCTGAATTGTTATGGAGTAATACATAGGACATTATCATATGACTTGTTTTCAACATGACAATGTTTTGCCTGCTAATGTATTACCAGAATCATCAGAACTTTGAATCTGACTATGTCTCTGCTAGTGACCAAGAAGTCTACCCATCAATTAAACAGAAACCGATCAATTAAACAGAAACTCTTCAGTCTCTAATGTCTCTGCACTCCCTTCTAAAAAATCACTTTATCTAGAAATTTTACCACCTTCTAGACATTAAGGTTAGAATAAACAGGAAAATAGAGGTTTTAAAGTCTTAAAATATTAAGAAAGATCCTTAGTGGTTTGTTCTCACTTGAATTTGTACCTATAGGACTTCCCTGATTTGTTGCCTTCTCTTTCAGCTTGTCTTATGTTTATCATGGCTAGGTCATTTTCAAAATCACTTTCCTCCTTCAGGTCTCTAATATTCTATAAACAAATTCAAATCCAATATGCTTCTATTATTCTATTATCAACTACCTTCATCGTATTCATAGGAATTAATTGGCTGCTTATTAAACACAGAAAACTCAGAAGAACAGTTCGTGTACATTGTACATTTTAATCATCATAAGCATACTGTAGAACAAGCACTAATATTTTGATTGACAAGTGAAAATATAGAAGCTTGTTGCCAAAGTTTTCAGGGATATTAAGTGGCAAGGCCAAATTTAACTCAAATCTGGTTAAGCCAATATATTCACTGTCATGTACCACCTCTCTCACTGGATTTATTGTCCAATGTATCTGATGCTCAATGTTATAGTAACAGGAAAAACAGATTAAGACCCCATAATATAAAGCATAATTTGAGATATTTATCATTGACTTCAAAGGTTAAGAACATGTCCTAATATTGAAAATACTTGTTTGTGGAAATTCCCATTCACTTGTAATGTTAATCTTAGATTGCTTTGCAAAAATAACAAACTGGACCACCCTCCAAAACATATTATAAGGCACATTGTTCCCAGGTTATAGAAATAGAAATCAATTCCCATTAGCAATTTATTCTAGGTACATATTTCTAGCTTAGAAAAATTGCATACGTATATTTGACTGAGTCCTCTATTTGTTTTTATCTGAAGAAGCCTATTAAATTCAAATGTGTGGCACATTTGAGTAAAGTAAGAGGAAATAATTAATGTGGTTCAGCCTCACTGTGTGGGATTTACTCATGTTACTGCCAAGATCTGAGCAGAATGTAAGAAATTATCGATCATCAGTGTCTCACAATTTCTTTCATCAATTTAAAACACAGTCACATCTGGAGTCTTTACTCCTCACAGTAAATTTAGCACACTGTGAGTGCCAATTTAAAAAAAGAGTTGGAAAAGGCAACATGAGGGTAAGCAATTTCAGGAAGTAATATATTTCTCTTAAGCTACTACTAACATATACAATTAGTTATAGAATTACCCTTTCGTTTCCACTGTCTTGTACTTAAAACTTGAATGTAATGAAGTACTCCAGTAAATAGATGTGTTCCTACTCTTCCTTTTTTTGTTTCTTCTGTCTCATTTGCTTTAAAATTCTTATTCTTTAAACTTATAATCTTTGTTCACACCAAATAATTTTATTTAAAAAAGCTTTTTTCTTCTCATTCAGAGTGAAGGTGGCAATTTGATAGAAGGTGTGCATATGGTTTTGAAAGAGGTTTTAGCTTCTTCTAGGAATTACCATAAATAAACTCCCAAGGAAAGAATCTTCCTGTGGGCAGTAGAGCATAGTGCAGTGGTTTCCATATTTTAGTGTGCATGTGTCATCCAGGATGTTTTGAAAAATTACAGATTTTAGGACCTTACCTTAAGATATTTTAATTCTATATGTAGGAAGGGAAGCAGGAAAATGAACGTTAATAAGTAAATTGGTGGATCTGATTCAAGTAGTCTGATATTGGAGAATCATTTGTGTAGATTCCAAGAATAAAAGATCTGAAATAAAAGTGATGGAGGAAGCCTTTGGTGTCAGCCCATATTGGTCCCTGTGGGGCAGACATCTTATGTCTAAGCCCACATGTTTTCCTGAGTTGCAGTGAGTCTGATACTAACATGCATCCCCAACTAGGAAATCTTTCCTGTCCCTGGAACTTCAGAAGAGACATTTATATTTAGACTATTTGCCCATTAATCTTGATCTCTATTGAAGAATCTTACCTGAATTAATTACTATGATGTTTATAAAATGATGATTTTCTAAAGCTATTATTTCTTCAATATTTATGATTTAGCATTCTATTGTTTAAAAAAGAGGTTTTCCTTTTCCCTGATCTATCTATCTATCATCTATCTACCTATCTGTCATCTACCTATTTCTGGTTTTATCCACTTTGATTGTTGGATTAATAATTTATTCAGTGGATTATAGTCTGTTACTGTCATTATTCATGTTGATGTTCAAATCATGCCTGATTGGACACTAGTAACCCCTTTTAAACTATTCCCACACTCCTTTTACATGGTGCCATCATTTTTTTCAGCATTTTCCTTACTTCTGGTTCAAGACTTTTAAGGCTCATGTTATATATTTCTTGCTCCAGCCCTGGAGTCACTAATTTCTCTGAGATTCCAAGGAGATTTGGGTTCATTTTATTGGTGAACAATATTTACAAACAAATATCTGGGTCCTGGTTGTAGTTATTACTATTTGCGTGTCATTGCTTCTGTGCCTTCTAGGTGAACAAAGAGAAGAAAGATTAAAATGTCTTTGGTTCAGCCCAATATGTGAAGATACTTCTGATTCCAATGCAAATGTTTTCTTTGTATTTCTCAGTTCCAAATTGTACTTAATTTCTCCAATAGGAGGAACCAGACCCCAAACAGCTTCTCAAAATTTATTCACATGTAATCCTACAAAACAAAATAATTTCAGAGTGGTTATACCACTACCAATTCAAAAGTCAAACATACCAATTAGAGTTCTAGGTTGACTTGCAATTATTTTATTTTGAATAAAGATATATAGTAGAAGTACTGTATATTTTCTTATTTTCCTTCTTTTTAGCAAAAGACACCATTTTATACATAAATATAAATAAATATTTAGGTGCACTTTTTAAACTTAATATATCCTAGAAATCCCTCCATTTCACTTCATGGAGCTCTTCCTTATGCTTTTTGCAGATGCATAGTGCTCAATTGTATGGTTAAACCAAAGTGTTTTCAAGCAATTTCTTATGCATGAGAACTTAGGCTGTTTTCAGTATTTTTCCATTAAAAGTATCACTGAAATGGATAACTTTGTGCATATGTATTTTTGTATAATTAAAAGTGTATCTTTAGGGTAAATACCTAGAACGGAGATTTCTCAAAGAATAAACGCATATGTAATTATATAGTTTTGTTAGATACTATCAAATTCACTTGCTTAAGGGTTGAATTTGCAAGTCTGCTATTATGAATGAAGATGAATAACTTTTCCCAGGACCATTTTTACATTTCTCTTTTTTTAATGAATTGACTGTTCATGCCTTTTGCCCAAGTGCATTTTCCCTTAGATTTTTACCTTATGCTTTTCCTCCATTTTAAAGATTCTTTTTATGTTAGGGATATTGGCCCTTTTTTGTGATACATGTTACAAATATTTTCTCCTGGAAATATATAAATATATATTTTTACCATGAAAATATTTTATTTTTCATATTTCTTTTAATCAAGCTAAGTAAGCCTATCCCCATACTCAGTTTATAGAGTAATTAATCCTTATTTCCTCCCAGTATTTGTATGGCTTTACCATTAATATTAAGATTTCTGATCCATATTGAACTTGTGTGTGTGTATAATCCAATTTTATTTATTTTTCCCATCTGGCTTTCCATTTCCTGAGCCTATTTTTTTTTTAATGTCCATTTATGCTTATTGATGTGAGATGCCACCTTTATCATATGATAAACTTCCTTATGGACTTGAATTATTTTGGGATTTTCAGTTGTAATCTATTGATATTTCTTTGTATCCATGTGCTAGTACCATACTGTTTTAATTAGAATAGCTCTTTATATGATTTAATATTAATATTAATATTATTAATAATAAATTAGTAATTCACTTTTGAATATTCCATAGTTTACTTTTATTTTCCATCTACCATTAGATGTGTATTTGAGTTATTTCCATTTTCTGTCCATTGCGATTACTATCTTAATGGATATTCTTATATATGATAACTGGGGCACAAGAACATTAATTTATATGGGTATATATCTACAAATTCTTCATTCACTGAGAGCTTATTCCTGTGATTAATCTCTCAAATAAATTTAATAACTATTGCATATTTTCCTTAAATGATGTAATCTACACTTGTGAAAATATATGCTGTGGACCTAAGAATGATCTGTTTAGAATTATATATATTATATTAATCCATTTGTTTCATTCAGGTTATAATTTTCTCCCTTTGATAACCATTGATATTATGTGCATCCTACATGGCTAGATTTTGTGATTCAGGTCATATTTTTTTCCCTTTGGTAAACACACATAAATATTATTCCTGACATTGGTTTGTAGGAGTGAAAGGAAATGCCTAAAACATAGTTTAACTTGTTTCTTTAATGCTTCTGAAGGTACTCTAGAGTAGCAAAGTGGAGAAAACTTTGATCAAAACATAATTCCAAATCAAGGTGAAAAAATATGCTAATATCAAAGAATCCCATTAACTTGCTTCAAACCTCTAGGAATATCCAAAGATTATTGCACTTTCATTAGGATCCAGGTATCCAACATATGGTCTGAGAGTAATAAGTGGCCTATCTGAAAATGCTGGTTGTAACACTTCTGAAACTGTAAGCAAATACCAAAATTATCCAATTAGTTAGCATATATGCATATGTAAACCAGAAGGGTCCCCAAAACTACCTTCTGCTACCAACTGCTCCTAGCTTTGGGGCAAAATTTACATGAATTAGATTATTAACTAAAAATGAAACTCACTATATAATGAAGAGGTTTACACATTTTCTATCACTAATATATTCGCAAAAAAAAGCCTTCAAGGATTACTGATGAAAATACATTTGAATACATTTACACATTGTCTGTCACTAATATATTCGCAAAAAAAAGCCTTCAAGGATTACTGATGAAAATACATTTGAATACATTGGTCATAACTTCTTACAATACATTATCTGATAAAAGCTCAAAGTCAATTGCTTCACTAATGTTACCAGCTAAAAATTTCATGAAGTCCATGAATTTTGATTACTATTATAGTTATCTAATAATTTTCAGAAAAGAAAAACAAAACTAAAACTTATAAAAAGAATGGACATATACAATTCACTCAAGGAGAATTATGTCTACTATCTTCAACTTCCCATACTCAATCAAAGGTTAGTTATGCTACAGAATTAAAATGTAAGAACATAGTACCAGGTAAACATTCAATGTTATGGGAATTAGAATAAAATCTTCCTAATATGGCTATCTCCATTTGTGACCAGAAAGTCAGAAGAAATCTTCAGGTCATCGCCTATATTAAACAGCAGTAAATAAAATGTAATCTATGTAGCCCATATGAATGATCTCATGTGTTACATTTTTAAGTTTTTTAATATATTTTTATGGTTTCGAGATATAATTAATATCATTATATAAGCTTAAGGTTTACAACATAATGATTTGATATATGTATACATTGTGAAATGATTAGTTTACCATCACCTCATATAGCTACAGTATTTTTCCTTGTAATGAGAACTTTTAAGATCTACTCTCTTAGCAAATTTCAAACACACAGAACAGTGTTGTTAACTCTAGCCATCATGTTATAAGTTACGACCCCAGTACTTATTTATAATCGAAGTTTGTACCTTTAGATCACCTTCACCCAATTCTCCTACCCCCCACCCTCCACCTCTGACAACCACAAACCTGATCTCTGTTTCTATGATTTGTTTTTTTTTAGATTCCACATATAAATGAGATCATACGGTATTTGTCTTTTTCTGTCTGACTTACTTCACTTAGCATAATGCCCTCAAGATCCATCCATGTTGTTGCAAATGGCAAGGTTCCGTCTTTTTATGACTGCATGATATTCTACTGTGTGTATATATCAATTTTCTTTATCCGTTTATCTATTGATGAGCACTTAGGTTGTTTCTGTGTCTTGGCTACTGTAAATAGAGCTACAATGAACATGGGGGTGCAGATATCGCTTCCAGATAGTGATTTCATTTTCTTGGGTATATACCAGAAGTGGAGTTGCTGTATCGTATGTTAGTGCTATTTTTAATTTTTTGAGGAACCACCATACTGTTTTTCATAGTGGCTGTACCACAAATTACATTCCCACCAATAGTTCATAAACGTTCCCTTTTCCCCACATCCTAGCCAGCATTTGTTATCTCTTGTCTTTTTGATGATAGCCATTCTAACAGGCATGAGGGGTATTTTTGGTGGTTTTTATTTCTTTCTTGAACTTCTCATTTTGTTCATGTATTGTTTTCCTAACTTCCTAATTTAGTTGGCACTTTGCTAGACATTTTACACAGTTACTCAAATTGTAATAATCACAAAATATCTGCTATATTATAATGGCTTATAAAAGTAAGTACAGAATCCTACCACTGGCAATTTTGCAGTATAAATAATCCAAAAATACTCTCTTGCAGAAATTATAAATAAATTTTATTATTTCTTTTAATTCCATACTTGAACTCTCAAGAAATAGAAATCCCAGAAGCCAGTAACAAGGAGGAAAATTGAAACAAAGAATAATATATAAGAATTAAACCTCAGTAGTTTGAGATGTTGTTACCTATTATGATATCCAGGGGTAATGATTTTTCCATGGACTCATAATTATAGGAGAGAAAGCCTGAGCACAAGCTAGTTGGAGAATAGGAAATGAGGCTTCTGAATTAATCCATTGTCTTAAATGAGCTCCATATTCTTTGTGTCAAAAAATGAGAAAAAGTCAGACTGTCTGTCTTGATCTGGCTTTGACTAAGGATAAAAATGTCTCCCTTGAGAATCTGTAGCACTGATCTTCCCTAAGGTGTGTTTGGGGTTTGAACTGAAACTCCAGGACAATGAATTAACATGAACTATTACCCTGAACAATAACATTCCTGGGGTGATAGGAAGAAGAAAACAGAAACTTACTGGCTAGGGCCAAACTCTTAAATCTCAAGGAAACATTTGATTTCCACGTTTAAGTGAATTCAAACTCCAAAAGCACAAGTTTCACAATTAAATTAATCCACAACGAGTTAGAATTAGCAGAAGCAAAACATTGGAATTAAGCTTCTAAATATAATTTACATCTAATAGAATTGTTATATAAAGTACATAGCAATAACTAATGAAGATAATTCATAATATAAAATGTTCAATCCTTCAAGAAGACATGAAATTTCTCAATATTTTAACACTTAATAATATGATTTCAAAATATATTACGAAATAATGACTACCAGAAAAAACAGACAAATACACAAACATACTGCTCTAAAAGAGAAGAAAAAAGAGGAAGAGGATGCATATCCATACAACATTGCAGCAATAAAATGGGATATTACTAAAGAAACTACAATCATATATGCCACATCTTCTTTATCCATTCATCTGTCGATGGACACTTAGGTTGCTTCCATGTCCTGGCTATTGTAAATAGAGCTGCAATGAACATTGTGGTACATGACTCTTTTTGAATTATGGTTTTCTCAGGGTATATGCTCAGTAGTGGGATTGCTGGGTCGTATGGTAGTTCTATTTTTAGTTTTTAGTTTTTTAAGGAACCTCCATACTGTTCTCCATAGTGGCTGTAACAATTTACATTCCCACCAACAGTGTATGAGGGTTCGCTTTTCTCCACACCCTCTCCAGCATTTATTGTTTGTAGATTTTTTGATGATGGAACGAAATTGAGTTATTTTTAGTGAGGTGGATGGACCTAGAGTCTGTCATACAGAGTGAAGTAAGTCAGAAAGAGAAAAACAAATACCATATGCTAACACATATATACGGAATCTAAAAAAAAAAAAGGTCATGAAGAATCTAGGGGCAAGACGGGAATAAAGGCACAGACCTACGAGGAAATGGACTTGAGGACAGGGGGAAGGGTAAGCTGGGACAAAGTGAGAGAGTGGTAGTGTACATATGTCCATATATACACTACCAAATGTAAAATAAATAGCTAGTGGGAAGCAGTCGCATAGCACAGGGAGATCAGCTCGGTGCTTTGTGACCAGCTAGAAGGGTGGGATAGGGAGGGGGGGAGGGAGGGAGATGCAAGAGGGAAGAGATATGGGAACATATGTATATGTATAACTGATTCACTTCGTTATAAAGCAGAAACTAACACATCATTGTAAAGCAATTATACTCCAATAAAAACGTTAAAAAAAAAAGTGCAGTCATTAAAAAGTTAAAGAGAATGCTATTAAACACTTTATGTCAAAATACTTGAACTTTTTGATGTGTTGGACAAACCATCAAAAACTGATTCAAAGAAACATAGGAAGCCAAATTATTCCTGCAACTATTGAAGATATGGAATAAGTAGTTAAAAATATTTTCTTACAAAGAAAACTCTAGGGCTGCAGGCCTGCAAGGCTTTGCCATTAATTGCTTTACAACCATGAAGGAAAACATATTTCTGTTCATATTCAAACTATTCCAGAAAATTGAAATGAGAAGTTTTTTATGTCCCATTATATGAAGTGAGAATATCTTTGACACCAAAACTTAAATGATAGTTGACAAAAATAAAATTATAAATGTAATATTTCTAAACCAAAAAACAAAACAAAAATTTTGCAAAAACGTATTGAAATCAGTAAAAAAGACGAAAGCAACAGAACAGACTTTTAAGGAGTAAAAAAAAAAAAAAAAAACTTCCAATGGAATATTACTTCACAATGAACTATTTTTGAACTACAGAAAAATAATGACAAAAAAATAATTTTGAACTAAATTGTTTTGAAAGACATTTTAAAAAATTTCAATAATTGTAAAATTTGAAGAAATGCTTAGCAAATTTAATTGTAATCAAAATATAAGTGTAAAAATGAAGTTTGATTTTTTGTTCTAGGTATGTCTATAGTGAAGTGTTTCTTTCAAGAGAACTTGGAAGTATGTAACATTAACTATTGGAAAATTAATGTTGATATTTCACTTTCAGAGAGTTTAAACTGTGTTGTGAGTATATGTGCTTGTCAAGGTTTAAGTTCTGTGTTGTTAGAGTTTGCATCTTACAAAGCAGGGAGAGCTTGGGTTTACAATCATATTCTGGTGAACTTTAAAAAAAAAAACTTTTTTAGGAAATAACTTTTGGCTTTACACCTACTCTTTCCCTTAGAAGAAAGAGAACATTATATAAGTCTGCGTTACTGTCCATCAGAAGGAATTGAAAGATACAATTCACAATGCTGTTAATATAATATGGAAACGTTCAGCATTCTATTATATTTATGGCTATCCATATATTTTGTATTGAATCACTTAATTTTTTATTACAAAATTATAACTGGATATTATAAATACATTACAATTTTGAATTTAGTTGCAGAATTGGTCATAAGAATAAAGCAATACAATTGTAACATCTCATATACTCTGCAAATTGTAGCAAAATAATATGTTTTACTCACATTTTCCATTATATCTAAGTTTGATTTTTGAGTAAATTCACACCTTCTATTTGTAAAACTAATAACCTAGAAAACAGCAATCATCAGAAAATACTGAAAAGAACATAAAAATTGTATGTATTCTTTGTCAGTCTTCCTGGCTGTTAGTCACTATTTAGCTTTAAATATAGCTACTATACATTAAAAAAATGCAAATCTATAAAAAAAAAAACCTGCTGGATTTGAACAAATCTATAGAGGTTTTGAAATTAGTCTGTATTTTGGTCAAAAAACCTATACTTCTAATACTAGGTTCAGTCACAATGATTTTGAATGCAAGCAATACAAGGTGACAGTGTGTGTGTGGCTGTTTGTGTATTTTATTGAACAAAATCAATGACATAAATTATTTATAGACATTGGTAAACATTTCTATTTTATAATTTAATTAATACTATTTTCATCAAATAAGCAGGAGATATTTAAAGTTGGTATTTAAAAAAAAAAATTTAACATATTTATTGGAATATAATTGCTTTACAATGGTGTGTTAGTTTCTGCTTTATAACAAAGTCAATAAGTTATACATATACATATGTCTCCACATCTCTTCCCTCTTGCATCTCCCTCCCTCCCACCCTCCCTATCACACCCCACTATGTGGTCACAAAGCAACGAGCTGATCTCCCTGTCCTATGGGGTTGCTTCCCACTAGCTATCTATTTTACGTTTGGTAGTGTATATATGTCCATGCCACTCTCTCACTTTGTCCCAGCTTACCCTTCCCCCTCCCCGTATTCTCAAATGCATTCTGTATTAGGTCTATGTCTTTATTCCCATCTTGTCCCTAGGTTCTTCATGACCATTTTCTAGTTTCCATATATATGTGTTAGCAAAGGATATTTGATTTTCTCTTTCTGACTTACTTCACTCTGTATGACAGTCTCTAGGTCCATCCACCTCACTACAAATAACTGAATTTCGTCTCTTTTTATGGATGAGTAATATTCCATTGTATATATGTGCCATATCTTCTTTATCCATTCATCTGTTGTTGGACACTTCGGTTGCTGCCATGTCCTGACTATTGTAAATAGAGCTGCAATGAACATTTTGGTACATGACTCTTTGAATTATGGTTTTCTCAGGGTATAGGCCCAGTAGTGGGATCGCTGGGTCATATGATAATTCTATTTTTAGTTTTTTAAGAAACCTCCATACTGTTCTCCATAGTGGCTGTATCAATTTACATTCCCACTAACAGTGCAAGAGGGTTCCCTTTTCTCCACACCCTTTCCAGCATTTATTGTTTGTAGATTTTTTGATGATGGCCATTCTGACCGGTGTGAGATGATATCTCACAGTAGTTTTGATTTGCATTTCTCTAGTGATTAATGATGTTGAGCATTCTTTCATGTGTTTGTTGGCAATCTGTATATCTTTGGGGAAATGTCTATTTAGGTCTTCTGCCCATTTTTGGATTGGGTTGTTTGGTTTTGTGATATTGAGCTGCATGAGCTGCTTGTAAATTTTGGAGATTACTCCTTTGTCAGTTGCTTCATTTGCAAATATTTTCTCCCATTCTGAGGGTTATCTTTTCGTCTTGTTTATGGTTTCCTTTGCTGTGCAAAAGCTTTTAAGTTTCATTAGGTCTCATTTGTTTATTTTTGTTTTTATTTCCATTTCTCTAGGAGGTGGGTCAAAAAGGATCTTGCTGTGATTTATGTCATAGAGTGTTCTGCCTATGTTTTCCTCTAAGAGTGTTATACTGTCTAGCCTTATATTTAGGTCTTTAATCCATTTTGAGTTTATTTTTGTGTATGGTGTCAGGGAGTGTTTTAATTTCATTCTTTCACATGTAGCTGTCCAGTTTTCCCAGCACCACTTATTGAAGAGGCTGTCTTTTCTCCACTGTATAGTCTTGCCTCCTTTATCAAAGATAAGGTGACCATATGTGCGAGGGTTTATCTCTGGGCTTTCTATCCTGTTCCATGGATCTATATTTCTGTTTTTGTGCCAGTACCATACTGTCTTGATTACTGTAGCTTTGTAGTATAGTCTGAAGTCAGGGAGCCTGATTCCTCCAGCTCTGTTTTTCTTTCTCAAGAGTGCTCTGGCTATTCGGGGTCTTTTGTGTTTCCATACAAATTGTGAAATTTTTTGTTCTAGTTCTGTGAAAAATGCCAGTGGTAGTTTCATAAGAATTACATTGAATCTGTAGATTGCTTTGGGTAGTATAGTCATTTTCACAATGTTGATTTTTCCAATCCAAGAATGTGGTATATCTCTCCACCTATTTGTATCATCTTTAATTTCTTTCATCAGTGTCTTATAATTTTCTACATACAGGTCTTTTGTCTCCTTAGGTAGGTTTATTCCTAGACATTTTATTCTTTTTGTTGTAATGGTAAATGGGAGTGTTTTCTTAATTTCACTTTCAGATTTTTCATCATTAGTATATAGGAATGCAAGAGATTTCTGTGCCTTAATTTTGTATCCTGCTACTTTACCAAATTCATTGATTAGTTTTAGTAGTTTTCTGGTAGCATCTTTAGGATTCTCTAGGTATAGTATCATGTCATCTGCAAACAGTGACAGCTTTACTTCTTCCTTTCCGATTTGGATTCCTTTTATTTCCTTTTATTCTCTGATTGCTATGGCTAAAACTTCCAAAACTATGTTGAATAATGGTGCTGAGAGTGGGCAACCTTGCCTTGTTCCTGATCTTAGTGGAAATGGTTTCAGTTTTTCATCCTTGAGGACGATGTTGGCTGTGGGTTTGTCATATATGGCCTTTATTATGTTGAGAAAAGTTCCCTCTATGCCTACTTTCTGGAGGGTTTTTATCATAAATGGGTGTTGAATTTTGTCGAAAGTTTTCTCTGCATCTATTGAGTTGCTCATATGGTTTTTCTCCTTCAGTTTGTTAATATGATGTATCACATTGATTGATTTGCACATATTGAAGAATCCTTGCATTCCTGGGATAAACCCCACTTCATCATGGTCTATGATCCTTTTAATGTGCTGTTGGATTCTGGTTGCTAGTATTTTGTTGAGGATTTTTGCATCTATGTTCATCAGGGATATTGGCCTGTAGTTTTCTTTCTTTGTAGCATCTTTGTCTTGTTTTGGTATCAGGGTGATAGTGGCCTCGTAGAATGAGTTTGGGAGTGTTCTTCCCTCTGCTATATTTTGGAAGAGTTTGAGAAGGATAGGTGTTAGCTCTTCTCTAAATGTTTGATAGAGGTCGCCTGTGAAGCCATCTGGTCCTGCGCTTTTGTTTGTTGGAAGATTTTTCATCACAGTTTCATTTCAGTGCTTGTGATTGGTCTGTTCATATTTTCTATTTCTTCCTGGTTCAGTCTTGGCAGGTTGTGCATTTCTAAGAATTTGTCCATTTCTTCCAGGTTGTCCATTGTACTGGCATATAGCTGCTTGTAGTAATCTCTCATGATCCTTTGTATTTCTGTAGTGTCAGTTGTTACTTTCCTTTTTCATTTCTAATCCTATTGATTTGAGTCTTCTCCCTTTTTTTCTTGATTAGTCTGGCTAATGCTTTATCAATTTTGTTTATCTTCTCAAAGAACCAGCTTTTAGTTTTATTGATCTTTGCCATCATTTCCTTCATTTCTTTCTCATTTATTTCTGATCTGATCTTTATGATTTCTTTCCTTCTTCTAACTTTGGGGTTTTTTTGTTCTTCTTTCTCTAATTGCTTTAGCTGTAAGGTTAGGTTGTTTATTTGAGATGTTTCTTGTTTCTTAAGGTAGGATTGTATTGCTATAAACTTCCCTCTTAGAACTGCTTTTGCTGCATCCCATAGGTTTTGGGTCAACGTGTTTTCATTCTCATTTATTTCTAGGTATTTTTTTATTTCCTCTTTGATTTCTTCAGTGATCTCTTGGTTATTTAGTAGCACATTGTTTAGCCTCCATGTGTTTGTATTTTTTACAGATTTTTTCCTGTAATTTATATCTAGTTTCATAGTGCTGTGGTCATAAAAGATACTTGATATAATTTCAATTTTCTTAAATTTACCAAGGCTTCATTTGTGACCGAAAGTATGATCTATCCTGGAGAATGTTGCATGAACACTTGAGAAGAATGTGTATTTTGTTGTTTTTGGATGGAAAGTCCTATAAATATTAATTCAGTCCATCTTGTTTAATGTATCATTTAAAGCTTGTGTTTCCTCGGTTATTTTCATTTTGGATCATCTGTCCATTGGTGAAAGTGGGCTTTTAAAGTCCCCTACTATGGTTGTGTTGCTGTTGAT
This sequence comes from Balaenoptera musculus, assembly GCF_009873245.2. Lineage (NCBI taxonomy): Eukaryota > Metazoa > Chordata > Mammalia > Artiodactyla > Balaenopteridae > Balaenoptera > Balaenoptera musculus. The sequence continues at coordinate 117,543,316 of NC_045786.1, forward strand.
TTCCCCTTTTATGGCTGTTAGTATTTGCCTTATGTATTGAGGTGCTCCTATGTCTGCTGCATAAGTATTTAGAATTGTTATATCTTCTTCTTGGATTGATCCGTTGAACATTATGTAGTGTCCTTCTTTGTCTCTTGTAATAGTCTTTGTCTTAAAGTCTATTTTGTCTGATATGAGAATTGCTACTCCAGCTTTCTTTTGATTTCCGTTTGCATGGACTATCTTTTTCCATCCCCTAACTTTCAGGCTGTATTTGTCCCTAGGTCTTAAGTGGGTCTCTTGTAGACAGCATATATATGTCTCTGGTTTTTGTATCTATTCAGCCAGTCTATGTCTTTTGGCTGGAGCATTTAACCCATTTACATTTAAGGTAATTATCGATATGTATGTTCCTATTACCATTTTCTTAATTGTTTTGGGTTTGTTATTGTAGGTCTTTTCCCTCTCTTGTGTTTCCTGCCTAGAGAAGTTCCTTTAGCATTTGTTGTAAAGCTGGTTTGCTTAAATTTTTAAGTTAAAAATATAGTTTGTAATCTGTCCAAACAGCACTAATGAATTATCCAGTCCACTTAAAAACACAAATTTCAAGAGAAGTGTTTCCTTAATATTCTTCCAGAAAATCTCTATGCACATGCAAGAAATCTTCTAGTTTTCCTTTTAAATTATTTTGTTTATCTTTTTATTTTATTATATTTATGACAAAGTTAGTATTGAATTAAAATACATACAGAAAAGTGCACAGTTTGAAAGGGCACAAGGGAATACATTTTCACAAAGTGAACATACTTGGGTAACACTACTTAGATAAAAGAGAGTATTGCTAGCAGTTGGAATAGTGTTGTTCTAAAGCTTGGAGTCTACAACCTATTTGGGGAGCTGTTATATTAATTGAAATGGGGTAATTTGAACCCCATGCAACAATAGCCAAAGAATCAAAAAAAGTAGTTTACAATATGCTCTAGGGAGAGTGGTGGTGAACATAAAGGGAAAATGGGGTTAATGCTGCACAATGAAGAGAAGGAGAAACAAGGATGGAACTCAGGGGATCCTGGGATACTTTGGTGAATTGTCTTGCCCAGTGGAAATTTATATTTACCCTGAAGAGGCTGGACTAGCAACTCTCAGGAATGATGGCCTTATCACCAGATGAATATCCAAAAATATGGGTAGAATGCTGAGAGAAAAGAGAATATGGGATACATATGTGGAGCTGAGAAATTGTAAATTCTAATAAAAACTTTTTGATCCATTTCCAAAAACAATCTAGCATCTACATAATTAGATTTTATGTATTTTAACAAATTTCCCTCTGCTTTTATCAACTTTTCCCTACTATTGAAATATAATTGATATAACTGTTTGAGTTTAAGGTATACAGCATAAGATGATATTGTTCTAAGAATATTACATAGTCCTATCTACTTGATTAATAACAGCTTTGGGGATGAATTTTTTCCCTCAACATAAACTTACTTTCTTGAGCTTAGATGCTTCTCAGCACTTAATGTATGTGTGTGTGTGTGTGTATAGATGGAAGAGCAGTGTGTCTTGTATTTATTATAAAATCTCCCTGTAGCAAATAACCTAAGTTAGAATTGCTCATTTGTAATACTTGCTTGTGAGGATCTTTTAAGAGAGATACAGGCATATATTCTTATTTGGCATGTGTAATTTTATTCAATTTTGTACATAGTCATGCTGAAATGGACCTTTATTTCAAAGTGCTTTGTTTCCTCACTCTTTCTCTCTCAACCTCTCTTAGTTCATGTATGGTTTTTCAGTGAAATAGTAAGAAATCTTGATTCCTATTGCATACAAGGAAAATGGAGATTTCCAATATTTGTAGTTATCAATTTCTTTTTTCTCTCTCCGCTTATTTTAACTGGAATTTTAAAATGTCAAATTTCCAAATTATACAGGCAGTAAGATTTTTTTATTATTTTACATGTAATATGTAATTTCCTTGCTTTTCTCCAAATTATAAGTTCTTGACATTAGTGAATTTATAACTCTTTGGCACTCTGTATTTTTCAGATTTATGTCATGCTTACATTTACCTGTGACAACTAATAGTCCTAGTGAAGCTAATAAAGATTTTCATAAAAGATTATACAATATGTAAACTACTGTTAAATGGTGAACAATATAATTTGGCAATTATTATAAGACTTTTTGTATCTTATAACAATTGCCTCACCCAATTTGTCAACAGATTGTAACACATGTAACTATATAAGATTTTTCAATTTTAGGTGAATATCAGGAAAAAATACCAATAGTTGGCAAAAATTTATTTTATCTTCCTTGTATAATACACATGATGTTTCATCAAGACTTTTTATCTTTAGCAGTTTGAGAATACATGGTTTGATACTCATTATAAATGTATCTTTTCTGAACATTTTAACACCTGGGGTGAATTATGATAATTAAGTACTATATTGTTTTATTCTTACTTTTCCTTTCCAGCCCCTACTGTGAAAATTCAATTTCCAGATGCTTTTGATGTTTCCAGTTTAAAGGTGTGAAAAGATCTGCCTTTTCTAAGCTCTTAGGTTTGTCATATTAGAGATTTATTTTATAGCACTCTTTCAGTAGTTTCTTATTTCTCTAGCCAAATTAGGACATGTATTTTTCAGGGGAAAGAATAGATTCTGCATTTACAGGTTGGGTTTCATTGAATGGAATTTAATATTTCAAATTATTCTAAACAGTATTTCTTTTGAGAAGACAAGAAAGTGAGGTATAATTAAAATAACATTGAATTTGTTGTCTGAAGACATATAATTGAATCTCAGCTCAGCTATGTAATCTGACTCAGTTAATAATGTGGTCATATTATTTGGTCAAATGAATATAACCCTTTCTTGATAGAAATGCAGTGCACATTAAATGAGATAACCAATATAATGTATCATATAAACCCTACAACGCTGTACAAGAAATTAAGGTGGTGTTGCTGTTGTTGCATTGATCTTGATTTTCTTTAATACATATTCCTACACTTGATCCTTGATGTAGAAAAATACTATGTAAGGTGTTTTATTGTTGCAAAATAGATAAAGGTAATTATTTGTAGAGGACCATGGAAAGGCAAAGTATATGAGATACCAAGATTTTTAAACTAGCTTAAAGGGGTTACCTAATTTCCTTTATTACTTCCTAACTGACAGGCTAAATTTGTTGATAAAATATTTAATAATTGTGTATATAAGTATACATATGTGTATATATAAATTGTTTACTCATCTTAAGAGTTTGTATACCTGAATCTTAGAAAGGTCTTTTGCAAATGATCTTGATATAATTATCTAACATTTGCAATTTCCTAGAGAAAAGCTAATGATAAACTAACAGGGTAAAACAGTAAACTAAATGGCATTGTAGTCATTATACTTTGCATGAGTAATTAAATATCTTCCAATGAGGAAAACATGAGGCCCACATGTATAAAGAAACTAATTCCACCAAATAATCCAGAAATAGGTCATTTAAATCTTATAGTAACTAATTAATAAAGAGATAAAGAACACTCACAACTATTTTGACTTTGATGTTAATTAGATATTAAAATAAGATAAAGACAGAATTGAAAACTAAAGAGGTGTCAAACGTTTTATCAGTTCGAATGAGAAAATACTAACAAAATATTAGCCACCACATTCCACAAGTCGAAGTTAATAGGCTTTTACCATATTCAGTTTATTTCAGGAATTTGAAATAATTTCCATATTACTTTTCATGTTAACTGATTTATCATATTAACTGATTAAAAGGTAAATGCAAATGATTGTCTCAATGAGTACAGTAAAATATTTAGAAAATTTTAAATATATTCATGGAAAAAAAACCTCAAAGATTGAAGAAAATCTGCTTACTCTGAAAAAATGGTAGTAACCTCAAAACTTAGAGTGCTCAATGAAGAAGCATTAAATGTATACTTTTAAATCAGTAACAAATTAATGATGCTCAAAATTACTATTTAACATTTTCCTGAAGTCTTTGTCCAGGCAATGAAATATGAAAGTACACAACATTTTATGTATTAGGAAGTAAGAATTAGGCAGAATGTGTTTTGATAGAAAGTCTTACACACACACCACACACATGCACACACACAAAACAAAGAAAGAACAAAAAATACTGATAACTTGACCTACTTGTAAGATAATCAAGAAATTGGCAAGTTATCTGAATTAAAAAAAATCAATATATAAAAGTATCGTTAATTTTCAACAAGCAGTAGAAAATGTAAGTTAATGCAAAGGATCTAAAAAGATATCATATAAAATGTACACAAGTGATACATCTAGGGAGAAAAATAAAGGGAAGCCATATTTTCTGATAGGAAAAAAAGTAATGTTTTAAAATATTGACCTGTAGATCCAATAAAATTCTATTAAAATTTCTACCATTTTGTGTTTTTCATGGAATTTAACAAAAATTTCCCAAAAGATATCTCAAATACCAAATAACTTGGCATATCTAAGTCATTACTTTCAGAGTCCCTCTTCCATGTGCTCTCCACATTTATTATAAATATAGATTGAGAGGAAAATAGCTAATATTTGCTTTATATTTCAATACATGTTCCAAACTGATTAGAACAATAAATCAAAATATTTTGCATTTTAATATTTTTATATCAGAGTGAAATCTTTCATAATTAATATATTAAAAGTTAATTTTAAACGTTTATTTATATTTTGTGTAGTTTTAAAGAAAGTTTCTCATAATTTGAATCCCATTAAGCTTCACAGGCATAACATGATGAAAGGTGTTTGCACAGATAGTAAAAGTGAAGAAAATACAAGATTGCCTCAAACTTATAAAATTAAAATTGATGCTGAAATATTATTAAATGCTTTTTGGCAGTCTATCATTAACTTATACAAAGTAGAAAATTTATGTTTGAATATCTACATTGCATATCTTCACATTAATATGTCAACCATCCTTCAAAATATTTTTTACATATTTCAGAAGCCAAACAAAAAGGAATGCTGATACCTTCAAGAAATTATTCATAAGCTGACTACAAGCTTTATGGAATTATAAACTCTTACAGGATTACTACACTTTGATTAAAATGGACAGTTTTTTTTTTTTACTCTTTCCTCCTCTAATTACATTTACTTTCCATGAAGATTTAATTTAAATGATTTATTTTGAAAGCATCTGTTCTCAAGTTTACTATAAGTAGCAGATAGCAAAATATAATTAATTTGATTTTTTTTTTTACTTTGGCAAGTAAATCACACAAAGAAACAAAGAAACTAGCACTAATTTAGCAGTTAGAGATCAGGGAAGATTCTCTTCATTAGTATGTGACATACTTGCTACTCTTTCAATTTAAAATCAAATCCTTGCCATTAATCAAGTGTCATGTAAAACAACATAACCTTAAGAAAATAGTCCCTTTAGGGCACCTTTACTTTATGTGTAAATGGGGATAATACAATAATGATATTACCATTATTGAATCTCACTAGTTTGTTTTTAAGATTAATTTTCTATGAAGATTAATCTGAACATTGAACATAAAAGCACATTTCCAATGCTCAGAAACCCTACGTAGTAATCACTATTCACATATGATTATGCAAATCCCATTCCATAATGATAGTTCTATATTATATCACACCTAAGACATATAACTCTTCTAAAAAATATTTTTATCTATTATTTTTTGTTGTTGAGATGTAATTGACATATAACTGTAAGTTTAAGATATATAACATATTGGTTTGATACATTTATATATTGCAGTATGAATTCTACCATAGCATTAGCTAACACCTCTATCATGTCACTATCTTTGTGTGTGTATGTGTGTGTATACGGTGAGAACAATCAAGATCTAGTCACTTAATGCAAGTCAAAACCACAATAAGATATCATCTCACACCTGTCAGAGGGCTATCATCAAAAAGAACACAAGTAACAAATGTTGGCGAGGATGTGGGGAAAAGGGAACTCCATACATTGTTGGTGGGACTGTAAATTGGTGCAGCTACTGTGGAAAACAGTATGGATGTTTCTCAAAAAGCTAAAAATAGAACTACCATATGACAAAGAAATGCCACTCCTGGGTATATATATGAAAAAAACAAAAACACTGATTAGAAAAGATATATGCACCCCAATTTCCGTAGCAGTATTATTTACAATTGCCAAGATATGGAAGCAACCTAAGAGTCCATGAATGGATGAAGAAGATGTAATACACACAAGTGCACACACGCACGCATGCGCACACACACACACACACACACACACACTGGAATACTACTCAGCCATAAAAAAGAATGAAATCTTGCCATTTGCAACAACATGGATGGACTTGGAGGGCATTATCCTAAGTGAAGTGAGTGACAGAGAAGGACAAATACTGTATGATATCACATATGTGGAATCCAAAAAATACAGCAAACTAGTGAATACAACAAAAAAGGAACAGACTCACTAGAGAAGAAACTAGTGGTTGCCAGTGGGAAGAGAGAAAGGGAAGGGGAAATATAATGGTAGCCGACTAAGAGGTTCAGACTATTATGTATAAAATAAACTACAAGGATATATTTTACAACACAGGGGATATAGTGAATATTTTATAATAACTATAAATGGAGTATAAACTTTAAAAATTATGAATCATTATATTGTACACCTGTAACCTATATGATAGTGTACATCAACTACACTTCAATTAAAAAATAATTTTATATAAAGATCTAGTCACTTAGCAACTTTGAAGGTTATAATACAGTTGTTGACCATATTCACAATGCTGTTCATTAGATCTCTAAAACTTATTTGTCTACTAGCTGCCTGTCCTCTTAAATAATATCTCCTCAATTCCACAACCCCTAGCCCCTGATAACCACCATTCTACTTGCTGTTTTTATGAGTTCAGGTTTTTAAAATTTCACACCTAAGTGATATCATACAGTATTTGTCTTTCTCTGTCTGACTTATCTCTAAGTGTCCATCAACTGTTGAGTGGAGATATATATATATATAGTGGAATATTATTCAGCCATGAGAAAGAAGGAAAGAAGGAAATCCTGCCATTTGTTACAACATGGATGGACCTTGAGGGCATTATGATAAATGACAACATACTTGTTTTGATACATTTGTATATTGCAATATGATTACTACTTTTTGCTTAAAACTGCTTTGGTATAATGGATACCAAAACAAATATATCTATTGTTATTTTGAAGCACATATTGTAACACTGCTAACTCCTAATTCCATGTTTGTGAGTGTACTTAGAACTTGAACCTGAAACCCTTCTCTCAATGTCAAAAATCTGAAGATTAGACCTTTCATTGATAATATACACATAAAATATATTTTATTGAATTTGAATTCATATAAATTGATTAATTATACATAGGGTCATTATGTGTGTGTGTGTTTGTGTGTATGTATAAAGCATTTTATTTGCCAACTAGTGTCAATAAATTGGAAGTCATTCAGATGCACAGCATTACAATAAAATGCGTATATCATCAAAGACACTTTCCCCCCGCAAGCTGTGTATACAAATTTGTTTTGGTCAGAGCAATTATGTAAATTTATGTAGTGAAATTATTGCATTAAGTGATTTAGTCATCAAAACACTAATTTTTGTTATCACAATATAAATATAAAATTGATTACAAATCATGAAAGTAAAGCTCTTTGCAATGGAAATGTAATTGATATGTTAAGAGGAGGAAATTAATGTTGAGGTAAATGAGGTTATTTAAAACACATTAAGTTGTGATTGCATTATTTTGAATTTCACATTCATTTGAAGAATTTAAATATGCAACAAGATGATACTTAAGATATGTGATTTTCATTTTTGTAATATTTCTACAATTTTAAATAAACTTCTCTTATCTAATTTATTTTTAAGAAACATATTGAAGTCTCGATTTGTGAAGAAAATTTGCATATAGAGGATCTATTGTTGAAGTGTTCCTCCTCTCTGGTGAACTCCATACTGCCTTCACAGGCAACTAGAGAAAAATGTAAACACTCCCATGATCACAGCTCAACAATATTTTACTGTAGAGTAAAACCAAAGTGTCTCAGTATGGCCTACAAGAAACTTTATAAGTTAATCTTTTCTTACTTTTTTACTTGATTCAGTCTCCTTCTACTTTACATTAATTTATGCAATCATTCTTTCATTCATTCATTCTGCAATTACTACAGGTGTACTTTTTGTTTAAAACGGTGTTGGTGCTATGTTTACCAGAACAAATATATCTATGTTATTTTGAAGCACATACTGTAACACTACTAAACTCCTAATTCCCTGGATATATTTTTCTGTTTCATGCTTTAATGCATTGGTTCAAGTTTTCCTTCTCTCTAGTACCACTCTTAACTCTTTACTGCCTTGTTCACTAGGTAAATATTCTATAATTTATTCAGAACTTTGACCATTCATAATTGCTGTGAGGCTTTCCCTTACAGAGTTTGTCATTAAAGGCGTGTACTAATTCTTTTATTTTACATAAGTATCTAGTACAAGTGGCTCCATTTGAAAGCATAAAATTTACTTAAAGAAAAAAAAAACTATTTATAAAGCTGCATTTCTTCCTTTTAGGGACATATAGAACCCAAACAATGTGTCAAACTTTTAGAGGAAAAAGAGAAATGTCTTGTTTTCCATCATGCTATCACAGTTGCGTCTGCTCTTGCCCCTTACTGACACACAGTATCTCTGTTACATGTGGTCTTTCAAATTAGGCCAGCAAATTAGAGCTGTACTAGAGTGAAATCCTGCAGATCCAACTTCCAACACAGATCAATGTGGTTTAAAAGAGAGAAACACCATTCGAATGCTCCTCTGTCAGTATTATGCTCAACATAGTGTGCTCTAACCTGTGTTTTTCAGTTCATAGCTCTTAAGGTCCATATAATCTTTTAGGTAACTCTCATAGATGTTGTACTTTGAGGCCCCAACACCAGAGGTACAGTCTCTAAAGTAATTTAGATGTCCAATTCTATTAAAAACCAACAAAAATTTTCCCTGATTCCAGACCCTAGATGCCACCAGGATTCTGGCTAGTTTCCTTTTCAGCCCATGAAGTACAATAGGAGCTCTGCAACTTTTCTCCTTGACATGGTGCTTGATTAGTCCAGTGGGGAAAAGCTGTGGAATACCAATGTGTTGTTTTTGTATTGTCTTGGAGTGTTCATATTTACTTAACAGTGTTTCTTTTGCACAGTCAGTTCAAATGGCTCATAATTCTTGGCCTTCCATGTGGCTTATCTACTCCATCCCTTCATCCTCCAACTCAAAATCTATGGTTTGGGGAAAACATCTATAAATCATGACCTCTTAGGAGGTGACCAAGTTGACAGCTTTGGTAGAGCAGAGAGCAATAAAAGGCAAACTCCATAAATGTTTAATCTAGAAAGCTCCATTATGCTAAACATATTTCTGGTTTGTACATAAACAATATTTTGTAATAATGTCTTTAGTGACCAACAATCTTTCTGTGTGAAGTCTTTCAAGCTAGAAGCCATGTTTATTTATCATTGTACCCAATTTACAGTGATTTGAGTTATTGGGACTTTATTTTTCTTCTATTAATATTTTATTCAATTTTGGGGTAGTCTATTATAGTTACATTGGAAATAATGTTCTATAACTTATGATAGGAGCTTATATTTGAAATATACATTTCAGAATCATAGTAATACATATGTTAGTTGGATCTATGACTATTGATGAGATCACCATAGGGATATGTAATGCAAAACAAAGGACCTAATATAGACCCTTAATAAATAACATCAACTGAATGGCAGAAGAAGGGCCTCCTGTGAAACAATAGATATGGAAGGAGATTAAGCACCAGGAGAAAATACTGACAGTAATTTTTTAAATCATCAAGTTTAACAATGTTTCAATAGTGGAAAATAATGCAAATTGTTAAGAAGGAGTAAAGATATTGTTAGAATTAACACTTAGGATGCCACTGTAAATGTTCAAAAGTGTATGAGGAAAGCACTGGAAAATATAATAGGATGGATTAAAGAATTATTGGAAATAGTGAAATAGAGCAAGCAAGGAGGAATACCAGAAAAAGAATTTTAAGTAGATATTTAGCAGGAAAACAGTGCTCTGAGATTGCCTGTGGAACACAGTTCCCCATCCATGGAAGTTTTCCAAATCAAACTCCTTATTAATGTGGAGTAATGTTTTATACATTGCCCTACCCATTCTCAGGCTGTACCTGATTTTATCTCAGGTGGGTATCTGACACAGCAGATGTCAGTTCTTTTTATTGTGCAGAGAATTTACACTTGGCAGATTCACAAAAGGGTTCAAACAAATAGAATATTACTTTCTTGATTTTGGATTAAGATACAGAGAGACTGAGACAGTAAGTCAGATGCTAAAAAGATGACATGTAAAGTAAAACCTGTGAGACAGCAAGCTGAAACAATGTGCAGGATGGAAATATAAGGGTACAGAAACTATGAGAAAATAGTGGATGCCTGCCAGCAGGAAGAACAAAAGGAAGAAATGTTGTAAGACATAGGGAAAATAACCCATGAGATCATGCTGTAGAAAGAGAGGCTGTTCCTAGAGATGAGATTTCCTTTGAGAAGTTTTTGTTTCGGTTTAACTCAGTCCTTAAGAATAAATTAGTTTGAAAAGTTTAAGCTAGTGTTTATTTGTGTGTGGTTGTTTTATTTTGGAATTTTTGTTTGTTTTATTTTTATCAAAAGGCAAAAAATGCACAGTAAGTTTTGAATGCAGTCAAAAATTCATTTACTTGCTAGCAACAGATATCCTTCTCATGGATGCATGTTATTTCCTCAATTCTAAGACTGGGAGGAAGTAGGACCCTAGAAATGTTATCAAAGGTCAGATATATGTAGAGAGGAACAAGACATAGACCTAGTTTCTACGAAATGGGACTTTATCACAAAGACAGAGCAGAAATGGTATAAACAGAACTAAGAAGGCAAGTGGGAACAAAGCAAGGCTATGATGAATTTTTATTTCCATACTTATTTAATTAGGACTTCGTATTGTTTTGAATTCCAAACTAGTTTGAGCCCTTAGCTGGAGAACTGGAGATTATTTTCAGTCTGAGAAATGACCTCAGTTCTAAGAATTGGAGTGATTGAATAGTGTGCCCATTGTCCATATCACTAAAAGCATCTTCTCTGTTTATTTATTGGGTTGGCCAATAAATAACATTACATTTATTTTATTTTATTTTATTTACATAAAATAACATTTTCTGTAACACCTTACAGAAAAGTCCGAACAAAGTTTTTGGCCAGCCCAATATATTCGTTGGTGCAAATGTAGTGCCCATAGAACAGAAACTGATTGTATGTCTTAAAGTCTTTTGAAATGAATGTATTAATGTTAATTGTATTCATGCATTATTAAATTTGTGCTATTTTCCTTTTCTGAATATATATTATATATTGTAATATGTATACTTCTATATAAATTAGAAGCACTTATTTCATGTAAGGAACAGGACAAACATTCCAAAACTACTTGAAAATTATGTCATACACCAGAATTTAAAAATATTCCCCCTAAAACCTAAAATATTGCAAGATTGCTTGAATACTGATGTGTTCTCTACTGTAGGGTTTTAATGTGTTACTAGCAATCAGATCAAATCAAAATATTTTCTGATTACAAACACAATGTGCCCATTTAATAAGTATTACTTCATTTAAAAATACTAAAAAGATCCAAAGGATGGTAATTTAGAGTTCTATTATTTAAAAAAAGACTATGTTGGACTAAACAGAATTTTGTTCTGTTTGAAGGAAGTACAACTGCTTGGTTTTGGGAAAAACAATAAAACAATACCAAGTTATACATACCCGTTTTTGTACATTTGGCTCAGCCTGATAATACAGACCTTAGGTTAAAAATTTCTCTTCCAAGTTTTTTCTGGGATCACCTGATTTAAGGTAAGTAATTACACATTTTATTCACATATTGGCTCCACTGAATATTAGTAAGCAATAACAATGTCTGTTTTTTACACCATTGAATCCACAATACCTCAAAGCATACCTGGAACCAAGTAGAAAATCAATAAATTATTGTTGAATTTATAAATGAATTGTTCAAGTTTCCATACCCTTTTTTCCTAAATTTACGATAATTTCTAGACAAAGCAAACAACTTGGACAAGAGCTATTATACTGAAATGAGTTTGACATGTTAGTAAAGTCTTATACAATTTAACCAGACATGTAAAAAAAATTAATGGTGCAAGAATTGGAAAGAAGAATAGAAATTCAATTCATTTGCATACAACATGATCGTGTACATAAAAATTCAAAAATATTCTAAAGATATTCTAATGGTATTAATAAGGAAATTATTCAATTGATATATAAGGTCAATGTAGAAAATCAAGTGTATTATCTATATGTAAGAAGCAAAAGTATAAATTAAGGAAAGATAGCATTTATAATAGCATCAAAATCATCAACTATTACAGAATAAATCTAACAAAACATCAGCAAGTTCTTTACACTGAAAACAATGAAATATTGAGAGAAATTAAAGAAGAAATAAAGGGTTATAATGTATCCTTTGATTGGAAGAATCAATATTTTAGAGATGTTAATTTCCTGGAAATGGCTATTAATTTTATAAAATCACTGAAAACAACAGCAGTTTGTTTGAATTTTTAGTAGCAAAATAGTATGATTCTGGGGAATGAGAAAAAAAATTTTGGAAAATTAATACCCGTTTTCTAAAATGTATATAGAAATGCAGAGTCAAAAAGAGTCAAAACAATGGATAGACTTAAAGTAGGAGGGTTGAGGAGAGAAAGAAGGTGAAATTTTCATTTGAGAGAATGGAAAATCAGACATCATAGACAATTGTGGCATGCTTCTTTTTCTTTTCCTGATGCAATGAATTTAGCGTAATAATAAACAAAACATATTTGTGTTGCTTCCTCACCAGCACTCATTCTACTTAGCTGCAGTCAAAATATGAGCTGGTAATTGGGTTTAACTTGAGTTTGTGTCACACTAGGAGACAGTGCAATTTAGGGATCCTGCCTGCAAGGGACTACTAATAATGATTGCCATGCATCGTAATACGAATAGATTCAGAAATGAGAATGGTAGGATTCATGTGTGGGAAAATGATGAAATTGAAGATTTTTAATACTGCAGTAGATGAGCTGTAAGAGCTTTGGTTGTTAAAGCTGAGGACGTTTGAAGTTTGCTTTCTAACATGGTGCAGTTATCAATAATGAAAAAGTCAAACATATAACAAGAAGATAGAATAGATAAATGTGAGGAAAAATATATTTGGAGATGAGGAAGTTGATTACAGTGGGGTTAGACTAGAACAATGCTGTCCAATTGAAAGATCATGTAAGCTGCAAATGTGAGCCACACATACAATTTAAAATTCTTAACTGCATGAAAGGAAAAAGAGAGAGACAAAATTTATTTTAATTTAATAATGTATTTTATTTAACCCAGTATATAGAATATATTATGTTTTACATTTAATTAATATAACATTTTAATGAGCTATTTACATTTTGGTTATATATAGTTTTTACATAATAAGTCTTTGAAATGTTATGATTTATAGTTTCATATATTTTAATTCAAGTTTCAGTTCATTTCAAGTTTTTATCAGTTACTTGTGACTGGCAGCTGCTAATGTATTGGACAACAAATAACTGAATGTCAGTCACATTAATGTACCTGGGAAAAGCCTACATCTGGAAATGAAACACCACATTTTCATGGACCATAAATGAAATCACAAGGGAAATTAGAAAATATTTTAAATTTAATGACATTGAAAATATAAATATCAAAATTTACAGAATGTAGCTAAAGTGGTGCTTAGAGGGAAATGTAATTTTAAGTTCTTACATTACAAAATAAAACAAAAATAAAATAAATTTCTAAGTGTATTATATTATTGTTGCTACAATATATTACCACAAATTTAGTGGCTTAATGCAACACAACTATATTATCCTACACTTTGGAGGTCAGAATCTGAAAATGGATCTTATGAGGCTAAAATAATGGATCTTATGCAGCACAAATATATTATCTTACACTTTAGAGGTCAGAAATATGAAAATGGGTCTTATGAGGCAGGGCTGCATACCCCCTGGAGGCTCTACAGGAGAATGCATTCCTTGACTTTACTAGCTTTTAGAGTCTGCCTATATTCCTTGGCTCATGAGCCTTTCCAGCAATGGTGTTACTCTAACCTCTGCTTCTATGGTGTCCTCTAAAATTGACTCTCTTACCTTCCATTATAAGGACCCTAAAGATTACATTCTGCCCACCAATATAATCCAGGATGGTCTCCCCATTTCAAGATCCTTAATTTAATTGCATCTTCACAGTCCCTTCTGTCATGTAAGGTAACATACTTATAGATTTGGAGGATTGAAATGTGGATATTTGGGGGGAGGCATTATTCTGCCTACCACATTAACGTCCAAATATGAGAAACTAGAAACAAAAGAGCAAAGTAAGCTGAAAGTAAATAGAAATAAATAAGTAATAGAGATGATAGCAAAAATCCAATTTAGACAATAAACCAACAAACAAAAATAACTGATTCATTGAAATGATCAATAAAATTGAGAGACCTCTAACTGGACTGGTCATTAAAATCAAGAAAGAACCAATTCACCAATATCAGGAATAAAAACAGGGATTTTCATCACAAATCCTACTGACATTAAAATGATAAAAAGATTATGGGAAGACAGTTGCAACAAATTCAACTGCTTAGATGAATTGAAAACTTCTTAAAAATACAACTCACTAAGGAAAAAGAAAGGGAAAATTTGAATAAATCTCTATTAAAGAAATTAAAATTGTTATTCAAAACCTTTCTATAAAAGAACACCCAGGCCTACATAATTCACAATTTCACTAAATTCTATCAAATATTTAAGAATAAAACAATGCCAATATTACATGCTATTTTTTCAGAAAATATAAAAGGAAAGATCTTTATTCAATCTATTTTATGAGGTTGGCATAACAGTCATATACCAACATCTGACAAAAACATAATATGCTAAAATATGTTTACAGTAATGCAAATGCAATTATATACAAAATAAAGAATAGAAATAAATAAACAAACTGAGAATTAAGAATGAGTCTTGTTTTGTGGCAGAGATATACAATTATTTTCTCTTTGTATGTTCCCACATACATGTTCACTTGATTTAATGAACACATTATTTAAAAAACACATGCAATGTTTAAGAGAAAGCAATACACTAATCTATAACTTGATATTTGATGTTTTGTAAAGTATGCTTGGTGCTTGGAACTGGCCTCATTCTGAGATAGCGCAATAAAACCTGAATTTGATGATGGTTTATAGGAGTGATTCTTAAACTTTAGCGTAAGAATCACTTGGAGGTCTTAGTAAAACACAGATTACTGGGGCCTCCACCCAAAGGTTTTGATTTGGTAGGCATAGGTTGGGACCAAAAATGTACATTTCTAACAAGATCCCTGATGATATTGACGCTGCTGGTTCTGGCACCATATTTTGAGAACCACATGCCTACAGCAAAAATCATATCGAAACTAGGATTCCCTTGGCAAAATTTGTGAAAAGTTTCTAGGAATTTAGGGAAGTGGGTATATTTGAATGGACTGATTATGTATGACCTGAGAATCCATCCCACGAATCCACCAGAGAGCCTAGGGGACAACTTCTTTAATGAAGAAAAGAAAAAGAAAAAGAAAGAAATGTGCCAATGATAAGAGAGTATCAACATATTGAGAAGCCCAATAGTGGCTGTCCTTAATAGTGACCAGCGTTGAGATTAGGAATGCTGCTATGGAAAGTGAGCTCTCTAATATCTGGTATGATGCAATCCCAGAATGACAGAGGCAGGGTAGCTATACTTAAGCAGTCAAAGGGGGCATTATTCTCCTTATAAGCAATAAGATCAGAGTAGCAATCAGAATGCCATCTGATGATTAAGAACTCCTCTGCAGTAGATGCCCTTGCCCATTCTGCAATGTCTATCATGTATATCTTCCATAGATATTTTTGTCACCAACTTCCCAATCCTGTTTCTTCTGAGTCCTTGGCCATCCAGCCAAACTATTGTCAACTTCTTCAGATTTATCCCGAGTGGGCTGTAATGCTTGAACTGTCCAACTATTTCGGATTATACCATCATATAATGTAGAATAATCTGTAATCCACACTTAAATTTCTTCCTCCTCAGTCATCTGGTCATAATGAACTTCCCAGGATACCATAGCATGGATTGAAGGAGACGAGGCAAAACAATAGGAAAAGTGTCAAACAAATCTGAGCTACGTACTCATTTAACCTACTTTCATTTCTGGGTCTGCCTGAGCTCATTCCCTTATAAATCATTTTCATTTGATGATACCTTGCTGCTGCACATTCTCTCTCCCATGGCCCTTGTAAGGAGTTAGATCAGACAGTGCCAAGTTCACAATGTGAAGCTTAGACCTCATGATTACTTGATGTTCATGGTAAGTAATTCACTCTCCACCAAAGTCCATTAGCAAGCCATAGTTATTTGTCAAAAGGAGAATAGCTACCTGCAGAAGAAGGGAGATACACCAGAGTTCTGTGCCATGATTTTCCTATTGCTCTTTTCAGAGGCTTCTTATCACACTGATACTTCAAGTATCACTGGTTCTGCTAGATCATAAGGCTCAAGTCCTCGAGCAGCTTGTACTGCAGACTGGATTTGCTGGAGAATTTCTCTTGCTATGGTCTTGTAGGAACTGGAAATCTAACAGGTGAATCTACAGATGGCTTGATATAGCCCACACAACTATGGTATATTTAACTTCCAAAATCCAAAAATGCCTAAAATGATTGTCATTTTTTTTCAGAATAAGTGATATGAGGCTCAACAGCTTGTCTTTTACCTTGGTGGGTATATCCGAATATGCTGAAAATCACAGAACTCCTACAAACTTTATTGAGTCAAAAATACCCTTGACTTTTTTCAGGTTGATATCCCACTGTCTATTTCATATATGTCTTCCTGAGGCATCTAAAGCATGTGCTTTCTGTTCCCCAGTCAAATCAGTATAAAATCATTAATATAGTGGGTTAACCTGATGTTTTGTTAAATTTCAAGATTAAAAATCTCTGGAGGCAATTTCTACCTCAAGCCATGATGGAGTAAGATTCATCCAACTTATCCTCCTAAAATAAACAACTAAAAACCCAAAATATAGAAACAACTGTCTTCAGACATTGGCTGTCTGAAGAAAAGAAACAAATGACTAAGTTCTGACATTGCCACAAATTAAAGCCTGAAAAGAATTTCCTAGCTGTAGCAAAGGAAAGGGGACCAGATTAGAGCACACAGATATCCTTGAATTGGGCATATGGAGTTAGAATCCTTGGGAGTTCGAGAAGCCTAGTGTTTGCAGAGCAGAGTATCAGAGAAGAGGTATGCACACTGAGAGAGCTCTAATGCCCTGTTACTCTGTCACGGCTGGAGAAATTGATGATGGATAATTTGTTATTCCTACAAATATTATTTAGCTTTGGTCTGGAGTGTATTTAAACTTCTTGGAGACAGTTTGATCCCTTCACAGTTTATTAGGTGGAACTAGAGCAGTCTTAATCTAGGGCTCATTTGCTCTCCAGCATAGCAACCTAAAACTGGATGAAATGTATGAAACAATACATTGAACATCATGCAGAGGACAGTAAAACTTGAGAGACAGGAAACAGATTCTGTAAGCACAAAATTGCCTAAGCTTACTATTTGGAGAGATACAGGATTGGGAATAATCCATGTCTCCACCAGCTACAATGAAAAAACCTCGTAATTTGTGGAATATTGGGTAAAATACTCAGAAAAATTTGCTTCAGTCAAGAAGAAAATTATCCCTAGACAAAATACTACATCAGTCCTACCTAACAAAGATTCATACTAGTCAATCTCAAATCTGTGGGCAAAGAACCATTTATATGAATTTCACAGAATCATTTAACATTTTTTCTGTTTCTACTGAATATGCAAAATGGTCACAGTTGATGAATGGTTTTCTTTTTACATTATAAAACATTTTTCTTTCAACAAATTAAAACAGGAATTCTTGCACAAACACCTTATGCACACCTATTGACTTATACAAATCCACAAAAAAATAAGTTTCAATTCAAATATTATCTAAATTTTCATATATATTAGTTAAATAAGATTACTATTTTAAGCCACAGTTAGTATAGCTAGTCATTGTAATTAGGTCATGCTGTTTTATATGGATAATGAGCTCAAATATTTCACTGGTGATACATGAATATTGAATTAAAATTCTCTGTCAAAATTTGCTAAAATTCAACTCCATTGTACTATGGGCATTTGAAATATACTGCCAAAGATTCCATGCAGATAGTCAAGTAAGAATTACATATTTAATTTACTATTAAAACATCAAAGCATCTTTTCTTTAATGATTTGTGTATTTTCTTATAAGTTTAACGATATAAAAATAATACCAGAAATTTTGGCACATACACACATTTTTTTTATATTCTTCAAAATATAGTTGCATATAAACAATATACATGTAGAAAAGTTGAAATAATTTAGAATGGTAATTAATTTATGCCAACTTGTAAAGAACAGTGCCACTATCAATACCAAAAACTTAAGGTATAGATCAGGCTACTGTTCTGCTATTATATTAAATGGTAGGATTATAAACTAGACAGGCATTTGATAAACACATGAGCAGATCTATAAACCAAGTCATATTATAAATGTTTCTTGTTCAATTAGAAAAAAATAATTTTAAAGTTAAACCATCTAGAAAAAATCCTTTGATATTTTCTTTAAAAAATGCATTCTTAATAGATATGAAAATGTTAAAATATTCATTGTTATATGAATCTGGGAAATAGATCTCCTAGAATAAGTTCTCTGTTAGCTTGTAAAATGGTCCTGAATTATTAATGTATTGCTAAGCTCTTCAGTGAATCATGGCACAATAATTTTTTCATGAGTTCAGTCATCACAATTGTAGAACTTTAGGTTTTTAAAATTCATTTCCTTCTTACATTGAGGAGAAGAAAATCACTCTTCAGCTCATGTAGAACCTTACTTTCCCTAAGTTGATGAGGATGTCTGATGTCACAGTTTTTTGTATAAATGTGAAGTTACAATATATTCAATGTTTCTTCTGAGGCATCAAAATTCAAAAATGAAAAGGAGAGGGTCTGAACTGCTAGAGATTTATGTAAAACTAGACAAGAAATCAGTCAAAACAGTCTGATGATTTGTAGGGCATTGCAAACCTCGAGTATATATAAGGGAGGCTAAGGAAATGATCAGGGAGTTGGTAACGAGGAATTCTTTGCATAACGCTGACTTTGGATATTGTTCCTTTTCTCTCTTATCCCTCAAGTTACATGAATTGATTTTTAAGATTTTTATTAGAAATCCTAGTATGTGGTCACTGGAACTTGGAGAGGATGAAAAAACAGGGACTGATTCCTGAGTCCCTAGTGATTTAAACAAACAAAAATCCTAAGGTAAGAGGCAGATGGAAGACCTCTAGTGAAGGAAGTAGTTAGAAGGTAACTGTAATCATGAGATAAGATAGATTTTCTAATGGGCCAAATGGATCTGTGGAATGGAGCCAGAGTTCAGCTATGATCAGAGGACTTGATCCAAGAGGCTCACTGTAGTGGCAGTAGAGGTTTTGTGCATGCATACACGCTGTGTTTGGGGGAATTGTTCTTGAGACTTCAGGAGAGGAAATTTTAAGAATAGCTTTTGTATTTCTGCTATGCCCAGAATGAACTAATGTTCGTCCATTCAGCCATAACAACATAGCCACTTTTCTGTAATTCCTCTCTTCATTGATCCCAAATTTGTACAATTTAAAATTCATACCTGCTGTGGGTGAAAGAAAAGAAACCTACGTTTCCTCCTGTGAGGAACTCAGCTGAGCTTGGAGAGAGAGAGAGAGAGCTGAGTTGCCAGGTGTCAGTAGCTGATTAAAGCAACAAACCAAAAAGAAAAGGATTAGGTCTTTAATCACTGACTGAGAGGGTGTTAAGCAAGAGTCTAAAACTCACAGCTCCAACTCCTCCTGTTCTATTTTTGTCCGTGGAAAGGCCCCAAGGTGGAGGGTCAGTTGGATCAACACGGACATAGAGGTGGTCGTCCTCTATTTTGAGGGAGTCCTGAGCAAAAGGCTCCAGCAGTTTTATGGACTCTGGGCTTGGGGAGGTGAAGGGAAGGGCCAGGAGTGAAAAAATACTGGGTTCTCAGTGAGAGTGGGGAAATGTGTCCCCAAGGTTTCTCCCTCCTCCCCCCTGAAAGGGCCTGAAGATACCATGTTCGAGGCCTCAGATAAGAGACCTAGGAATGCAACATTCAAAGACAGTGACTGGCCAGAGGGGCCTGCATCATTGACTGCAACCCCTTTCAGAGACTGCAGTGCACTGACTGCGCATTAAGTCTGGTTGTGGGGACAGCAGCCCTTCGCCAAGAGGCCTGCCACATAAAGCTTTGTTAGTGCCTGTGATCTGGCCTGAAAAATCGTACATGGGTTTTTAACCAGGAGTCCGACTCCTCGCCTCTCTTCCAAATAGAAGATTTCTACATCCAAAATAGATACTAAATGCGAGAGAGGAATTAGACTTATTTGGATGAGACAATGATGTTTTGTCATTAAAAAGAACTGGAATTTTGTTCCTAAATATTTCTATAAAAGCTATGAAATAGCTGTGGGACTCAGGGTCTGGGAATTAAAGACATTGGTGAGGATATGTAAAGTTTCTCTCTGATTGAATGCTACCAGCCCAACTTGGTCGATAAATAAATTATACATAGGTATATTAAAATATTTCACATTTGAATTTTTGCTTATTATTATGAAAGCAGTATAATTTTGGTATAAGAAGCTACCTACTTAAGTATAAAAATATTTAAGGTATCATTGAATTGTCCGGTGCCCCGTTGTTCCAAGAGTTTGTGTCCCTAGACAATTTTCTCTTTGCTTATACAAACATGTAGAAGCCTATATAAAAATATGTGTTTCTGTTGGTAGGTATGTCTATGTTTTATTTTCCAAATAGAATCATACAACTTTTTCTAATAGTCCACTTCTCTAGTACCTGCTGTATATTTAAAATTCAATAAACTTATGGTGAGACCAAGCCATGTAAGTTTTTGTCAGTTCCAAGCATAGGAACAACTGAGGCTGAATCAGTGTCCACAAAGCACATAATGATGAATGTTGATGTTATTACTATTAATTTCTTTATTTCCTCTAAGTGCCTAGTTGGTTTAGAATGAAACCACGAAGGCACAAATCATCTAGTAACTTGCAGAGAATATAGCTGAGTCTTCAGGTGCTGAGTCCTGTGAGAAAGAGGAGAGAACAATCGATGTGAGAGCAGGAAAAGGAGAGTTTGTTGTAAGGGTCCACAGCAGGTGTCCTGAACAGGACTCAGCCAGAGATATCACTGAACTTCTGTAGGGTGACAGAAAAACAGAGACCAATTCAACTGCTACCATGAGATTCTGTAAACTTCCTACTACATTCAGTCATTATCTTGGACTGGAAAAAGCAGAGAAATATCTTTTGAACGGGGTAGAGGGAGGTTTGATGACTTTGAATTTTTAATTCACTGAATATATACAAAATGGAATGTATTAGGCTTAAAGAAACTGATTTAAATTTTAAAATGCTTATCTATTTTAATTGACAAGATTAAAAAAAATTGTGTTCTGTCAAGCGTGGGCATGGGTCTTCCTGAGCAATCTGAGCTTTGTTATAAATAATAAAGAAAGCTATATATTTTTTGTATATTTGAATGGAAAAATAAAAATTTCACCTTGATTCTAGAAGTGAGATAATTCAAGAAATTATCACTGAATCAAAATGAAAATTATATAAACCATGACATATAAAATTAGGGGATGAAATGGGGTAGAATTTTGAAAGTTAAGAGGAGTTAGCTCAGCTTCTTCCATGATAGGATATTAATCTCTATAGTTTAATTAAAATATAGTTTAGAATAAAGGAAACAACATGACTTCAAACTCCTAGTAGTATTCCATTTTTTTTCTCTTTGTCTTAGAGAAGGATTAAAGAAACCAACATTACTTTTGGGGAAGAAATAGTTGTTGGTTTGGCAGTTCCTTCTGTTCTTTCACCATTAAACAAAAGTAAAATCTAGTATTTTATTAAATATGAAATACATATATACACACACATACATATACTTATGTACACATAAATGTGATTTTTCTCTGTAATATAGTCATTTATACAATCACAAGTGAGAAGGATAGTTAATTATCTAAACTTTTCTCTGAGACACTTAGTGCTTATTCAGGTTTTTATAATTTGGTCCACCCAGGTATCATCAAACTTGGCACAGGAATGTTTTTAATACAGTACATGTCCACAGTTGAATTTAAGAATATTTCTTCTTTGGAGGAAAAACAATAAGGCTTTCTAATGGGTCCTAACTTGGCTGGCACTTACAATCTTCAACATAAAACAGAAGCTATCTCAACATTAATATATGTTAAATGACAAGCAGATCAAGTCAGAAGAAGTGTCAAAAATGACAACTTTACTCAGAGGTATATGGGTTCTCAGGAATCATCAAGATGCCTCCAATTTGTCAAATATGGAATAACAGGAAAAGTATCACCTCCATGTAGAGGAGAAGTAAAACACACAATATCATAGGTATAAGAAATGGACATTTCAGGAATAACTCTCTAAGATAGTGCATAAAAAGTTATGCACTTAGGAATGGCTGACTAGAGTGTCTATTTATTTAATGCTAAATAAGTTGCTAGAATGAAAATTAGGACTTGTACAAGCCCAGTGTTTCTGAAGTGAAAAATGAAAGTGGATATCAAGAAGAATTTAGAGAATTTGTATTCACAAACAAATATTTAAATACTTAACTAAAAAAAAAAACCCTCTTATTTCTAGAATACCTCAGAGCACTCTGACCTGTTTCAGTTCTTGTAACTTTATATTATTCTCTGTTCAAATTTTTTTTTTAATTTAAAAAGATATGTTTATGGGCTTGTGGGAACTGATGTCTGTTAGAATCGAGGTAAAGATGACAAAAATAGTTTTCTTATCCAGAAAAAGTATGAGTGAAGAAATAGAACATATGCTACCAAGTTCATTGAAGTTATCTCTTGTTTTTATTCAGTATTTTAATAACCTATATAGTATATTAAAGTGATTATTTTGCCTTTCATAGTATTATACATAGTATAATACATATTTTTTATTAAATACTATAAAAATCTCTGTGAAGAAAGCTTCTTTAGGGACATAAATAAAAGAAACAGTGATGTTGATAAATTTACATATAAATCTGAAAAAAGTTAAATTCAGAATGAATAAATCATCACTAGCTTTAATACTTCTTGGCAAGAATTATTTGACCTTATATAAATGGTCTAGATTGTCATCTTCTGACAATAAAATACATTTATTTCAGAGTCAACAAAAAATTAGTTAATCTACAGTTTTTCATCATCAATCTATTAAAATTATTCAGGAAACTATGTGAAATGGTTTATGAAATTCTTCCCAAATAATCTGTGAAGCAGAAAAAAAAACCGACTTTTCCAATTCTTTTGTTTGGGTGAAGAATTCATCCAAACTCTTAGCCCCTCAATCTCATTAATGCACATATGGTAAATGGAATAATAGAATCATTTGTTTTCGTCCAACTTTATATGTAATTTAAACAGAAATTTTCAAGAATGGAACTACCTCCAGAAGACATTTTAAAAAGCAACTTATTTTTCCCTATTATATCTCAAATAATTTTTAAACTGGAAGAAAAGATATTTTGATTTCTTAATGAAAAGTAACTAAATATACATGATTTATAGTCAAAAGAAATGGAAATCTATTTCCTTAATTGATTTCTTACTTTAGACGATGCAATTTTGTATTTTAAAATAGAAATTGGGGCATGTTCATAACTTTTTTTATATCAAGTACAATCTTTACTCACTCTGCAACTTCAATAGAACTTTGTAGCTTTCAAAAGGAATTTTCAGGACTTCCCTGGTGGCACAGTGGTTAAGAATCCACCTGCCAATGCAGGGGACATGGGTTCGGTCCCTGGTCCGGGAAGATCCCACATGCCGCAGAACAGCTAAGCTCATGTGCCACAACTACTGAAGCCCGTGCACCTAGAGCCTGTGCTCCACAACAAGAGAAGCCACTGCAATGAGAAACCCATGCACCACAACGAAGAGTAGCCCCTACTAGCCACAACTAGAGAAAACCCACGCGCAGCAACGAAGACCCAGCGCAGCCAAAAATAAATAAATATATATATATAAAAAAAGAGTAATTTTCAAAGAACAACTCATTTTCTGGTAGCCTTTACAAATATTTAAAATCCTCAAAATAGTGGTATATATCTAGTAAAATTGAGTCATATGAAATTGCTAATGTTTGATCTTTTTGACCAACAATTATAACAATTTTGTATGATTCAAATCAGACTTTAAAAACAAATTGCAGTGCTAAATACTAAATGAAAATGATCCATCGCAACCTAGGGTAGTGTTTATTTCTAGGGAAAAAGATGCTTAGAAAGAAACAGTTGGGGGTTTATCTATATGTTTACATTTTTGTTTATTTAAAATAAAAGAAAGAGATGAGAAAAGAATTTCCATTAACAGCAAATAAAATACTTAGAAATATACTTAACTATAAATACAAGTAATTATGTGAAGAAACTATAATGCCTTCTATAGGGACTAACAGTAACACCCCATTAAACGATGAGATAAAACATAATCTAATATTAAAATTTTGGAGGGCTATTTTAATTTTAGTTTTAATTAAAGTCTAATTAAGTTCAGATGATAATATTTTCACTTGAAAATTGAGAAAATTTTATTTTCATTCATAAAGAAGTGAATATAAAAATTTGATAACTGAGGGAAAATATTTTCATATATATAGACTCTCCTGGGTCTCTAGATTGCCAACTCACCCTGCAGATCTTGGGACCAGCCAGCCTCCATAATCATGTGAGCAAATTCAGTAAAGTAATTCTCTTTATAGCAATAATTATTGCTATTAATACAATTAATTGATAACAATTTATATTGAACAATTATATCATTTCTTTATTATTAATAATTATTATTACAATAAAGATATTTATAAGGAATTGGCTCACACAATTATGGAGTCTGGCTAACCCCAAGATCTGCAGGGTGAGTAAACAAGCCTTACTTACATCCTTACAATGGATGTTTTATTACCACTCTGACTCTAAAGGCCTGAGAACCAGGAGAGCTAGTGGTGTAGTACCATCCTGAAAGCTGGCAGGCTGGAGACCCAGGAATATCCAATGTTTCTGTTCAAGTTCGAAGGCAGGAAAAGAGCCCGTGTTTCAGTTCAGAGGCAAACAGGCTGGAAAAATTCTCTCTTTCTCAGAAGAATGTCACCTTTTTGTACCGTTCAGGTTTTCAAATGATTGGATGAGGCCTACTCACATAAGGGAAGACAATCTGCTTTCCTCAGTCTACCAATTTAAATGTTAATCTCACTTAAAAACACTCACAGAAACTCCCAGGACGTTTTACCCAATTTATGGACACTCTGTGGCCCAGTCAAATTGATACATAAAATTAACCATCACACTGTGCAAATTACTATATTTTATAATATGTTATATATTATACAATATTAATAAACTATAATAATTTAAAGTATTGTACTTGTCTCAAAATGAGAAAAAAGATAATAAAAACCTTGTCTCAAAATGAGAAAAAAGATAATAAAAGTCTAAAGACATATCAGAATTACCTATATATTACACAGATATATGTGTGTATGTATGTGTGTGTGTATATCTATATATGTGTATATATATGTATAAGCATATTGCATTTTTTACAAATTGAAGGCTGTGTGGAGCAAGTCTATTGGCACCATTTTTCCAATAACATTTGCTGAGTTCATGCATCTGTGTCACTTTTTGCAATATTTCAAGCTTTTTCACTATTATTTTATTTGTTACGGTGATCAGTGATGAGCAATCTTTGATGTTACTACTGCAAAAATATTAAAACTCATTGAAGACTCAGATGATGGTTAACATTTTTGAGCAACACAGTATTTTTAAATTAAAGTATATACTTTTTTTTGCCATAATGCCATTGCACACTTTATGTACTACAGTATAATGTAAACATAACTTTTATACTCACTGGGCAACCGAAAACTTGATGTGACTTGCTTTATTGTAATATTCGCTTTACACTGGTAGTCTAGAACTGAAGCCATAATACTTTCGAGGTAGACTTGTGTGTGTTTATGTATGTATGTATGTGTGTGTGTGTATATATCTATATCTATATATATCTGTGTGTTTAGAGAGAGAGAGGGGGAAGAGAGACAGATATAGACACAATGTTTGATAATTAAACATACATAGCAACATGAAAAAGGGAAAGGAAATTTGGTGAGTGTGAATTTGAGTAAAAATAGAAATATTTGGAGTGGGTTAAAATTTTGTTATCCACCACTGGTTTTTTGAAGTGGTTTTGCTTATCTTCTGAAAACCAGGTTATAAACTAGTAAAACTATTTAAGAAAGATATGACAAACTCTGGGTACAATAAGAACATAGATGCAAAGATCACAAAGTTAACAAATGTTGATATATAATATCTGGTCCCAAATACTCCCTAGCTTAAAATGCAGGAGATTGAAAGCCTGAAGAATTACAGAGAGAACACCTATTATATCTATTTGTGTTCTTCTGATAGTTCTTGGCCATAAGAAGCACCAGAATAGTTTAATAAGTAGCAGATGTGGACAAATGCAAGCCAGTATGAGAGACTAAGCACATTTGTACTATCAATAGCCCTCCAATGCATTTTTTATAGGAATGTAAAGAGAGTTAGAGCCTCTTATTCCACTCTTACTGTAGGTCCTGGATATTTTTTATCTGTGCACCTCTAAATAGCCATTTGTCAGTTTTTGGAAATAAAATTAGAATAATAGTAAACAAATCATCTTATGTTATTAATACAAAATGCTATGTAGCTATTACAGTTTTTAAAATGAAATTAAGATATCCATAATATGTGAAATTTAAAACATGAGAAAAGTCTAAGATAATCTTACTGCATGATCTACTTAATAAATAATTACCAAAATAACAAAAAAGTACAAATTAAAACTAAGAAAATTTGGAGAAGAGAAAGTAAGGCAGTAGATAGAACAGTGTGAGTTAAAGACAGGAAATTAGAGATTTAACAATACTACTTAGTTTGAGATATCACCCCCTCAAAATGAATAAAACATTCAAAAGTCATTACTGCCAAAGACTTGGACTAAACATGAGAGCAGATTGGAAGGCCACTAGTTTTCATTTTATAACCTTCCATGATGCTAATATTTATCCCCATGTGCATATATTATTCTGAATTAAAGATATCTCTGTCTAGATTATATGTCTGAGTATGGTTGGGGTTGATAGTGAGTTTCCATGACATGATGGAACTTGTACTTGAGTACAGCTGGAGAAAGATGGATTTTAGTTGTGTCTCTCTCTTTAGCTCTAGGATTATGGATACATTTCTTACTCTCCTTTTATGAAAATACAATAACTATAGAATAACTATGTATTTATTTTCCTAATTTACAAAGTGATATTAAACATCCATAAATGTGCTTTAAAAACCAGTAGTGTTATCTAAACAATCTGGGGATGCTTTGCTCAAAGTTTCAGTCTGTAATTTCACTTTTCTCATTCTTACAGCTCTATTATATTCAAAAATCTTGTGGTGTCAAGTAAGAGATTTACTGCCTAAAT
Source organism: Balaenoptera musculus (assembly GCF_009873245.2). Lineage (NCBI taxonomy): Eukaryota > Metazoa > Chordata > Mammalia > Artiodactyla > Balaenopteridae > Balaenoptera > Balaenoptera musculus. Next base: position 117,571,201 of record NC_045786.1, read on the forward strand.
AAATTACTGATTCCATGTGAGAAAATGGGTGAGTGGCATTGTACTTTATACAGCATGGAAAGCTAGTAATGTTTAGAACACTGACTAAGTTCAATATACTATGTACAAAATTAAAATGTTGCCTAATTCATAAGGCAATATTTAAATAGGCAGGTATTTTGGGGAAGCATGTGTGAATGTTCAGCAAAATTTATAAAGGAATAACTTAGATGCTGTAATTGGGCATTGGCAATGATATTTCCAATAGTTACCTCATGTTATGGGCAAAGAAAAGATTCATAATATTAACAGCTACTCTTTTATTGTCATTTAAATTAGAATAATTAGGTCTCTGAAATGATATGACATTGCCTTATAAAGGATCACGTATCTTGATCCACTTTATTGTCAATTAAATCTTAGTAAAAACACTGAGAGTGTCCTAATTACCCCTCTTCTCAGGCATTCAACAATTATCATGTTAATTTTTATTAATATAACTAGTAGTGATATATGTATTTTAAATCACAAGTATATGTTTAATTATTTATATTATTTATGCATTTATATCACTATACTATATATGTTACATTATATTTGTCTGTTTGTATGTATACACACATCACACCCAGGTTGATGACCATATGTCAAGCATTTCCAGGATTGTAGAAACAAGTTTATTCATAATCTAATGGGGGCTACAAAAAAAGTGAAGTAAGTAAGAAGTGGCATTAGAGATAAGTACAGGTGCCCTAGGGTATAAATCAACTTTTAATAATAAGTGACATATATTTTAACCTCATCACTCACAGTTTTAATGAGATTAAAATTTGTCATTCAATAAATATTAAGATCTGTAGAGTGACATGGTATATTCATCTCCTTAACATCATGTATACACAGTTACTTAATAGTCATATTGAATACGTAGAACAAAATGCACAGAATTAACATTCCTGTTATAACTAATGGATCTGAAGAAACACTTTGACCTCATGAAATATTGCAAACTTAACGATACAAGAAAAAATTTAGAGTCCGAACATAGATACTTCCCCTAATCTAGTGATTCACTGGGACATGTACAATTGTTCTGCTATTCTGGGTGAGGCTGTGGAATACAAGTGCTTTCAAATTAATGTATCCTTTATTCCTCTACCTGTGCTTTTCCTGATTCATGCTGCCAATAATTTAACTCTTCGTTGTCACAGAAGCCCCTTTAATAAGATGAACTTTTATGAAGGGAAAATATTGTTTAAAGCTTCACTTTTGTACAAATGCTTTTTCACTTTCCTCCAGTGTAACTATGTGTTATAATACTCTCTCAAGCAGTATTTTCAAGGAAATTTGTTTTTGTTTTGTTCTCTATTACAAATAATATGTATCACTTTAAAATGTGTTGAGATTACCATCATGAATCAAAATTCAGTATTACCTCTATGAAAACTTTCTTTATATGCAATATAGTTTTGTCCAGATAGCTGACAAATTCCTGAATTTATATGATGCTTTTGTTCTCAGTTTGCAATAAGTGCCTAAAAACTTGAATTAGAAACCAAAACTACTTCTGTACTGAAGTGTTTGATATGCTTTTATATAAATGTGTAGCTGTAGCACTTTTTTATTCTAGAGGAGAAATATGTAGTTCATATATTTTCTTTTTTTTAAACTTTGGGTTTTTATTTATTTATTTATTTATTTATGGCTGTGTTGGGTCTTCGTTTCTGTGCGAGGGCTTTCTCTAGTTGCGGCAAGCGGGGGCCACTCTTCATCGCGGTGCGCGGGCCTCTCACTATTGCGGCCTCTCTTGTTGCGGAGCACAGGCTCCAGACGCGCAGGCTCAGTAATTGTGACTCACGGGCATAGTTGCTCCGTGGTATGGTGGATCTTCCCAGACTAGGACTCGAACCTGTGTCCCCTGAATTGGCAGGCAGATTCTCAACCACTGCGCCACCAGGGAAGCCCCATATATTTTCATATCCCAAGGCTATTTTTAAATCCTAGTGTTGTTGTTGTTGGTACTGACAGTATTAAATGGAGGGATGGCCATCACTTAAGTAGTCACATAACTGGTTTTATATAGAATCCTACCCACTCTAGAATCTTAATAGTTTTATTTGACATAAAACCAAAAATCATTTTGTATTTTTCTAGAATGTAAAAATCTATAGCTTTTTAAAAAAACACATTTATTAACTTTTTTCCTTGAATAAACCAGTCTTACAAACGACTGCAAAAATCATATTTTCTTATCCACTTTTAATCACCTAGAAGTGTAAAAGAAGTTACTACAAACAGTCCAGTCTAGATCAGGTGTTGCCAGGGCATAAAAAGTTAAGAAGTTGAGGAGAGATATAATTATTATGATAAACTTTGAAAAGTTCTAGGCTCAAGAAATGAAGAGGAAAATCTTCGTTTATAAAATACTACTACTGGGCTTCCCTGGTAGCGCAGTGGTTGAGAGTCTGCCTGCCAATGCAGGGGACACGGGTTCGAGCCCTGATCTGGGAGGATCCCACATGCCGCGGAGCAACTAGGCCTGTGAGCCACAATTACTGAGCCTGCACATCTGGAGCCTGTGCTCCGCAACAAGAGAGGCCGCGATGGTGAGAGGCCTGCGAACCGCGATGAAGAGTGGCCCCCGCTTGCCGCGACTAGAGAAAGCCCTCGCACAGAAACGAAGACCCAACACAGCCATAAATAAGTAAGTAAGTAAATAAATAAATAAATAAATAAATAAAAATTTAAAATACTACTACTACGACTACTACTACTAACGACAATAATGATAAATCAAATCAAAGGTAAAAAACCATGAAGCATTTTGTTGAAAAAGGAGCAAACTCCCTGGTTTCAAATACTGCAAAATGGAGAAAGAGGTTTAGGTGGATGCAATGTCCAGAGCTTATTAATGAACATCAAGTTCAACAATATGGCCATACATGATCCAAATGCAGCAGGTTACTCCTGAGAGGATGGTTAGCTTAGTAGACTAGGAAACAGCTGCTATAGAATTCTCCTTTCCTGAGAAAGGGAATTGTCCTTCCTCTCCTTAAAAGCAAAGTGGAACTCCCCATATGAAGTGGCTGATATTCTGTAATACATGCCACGCTGAATTGGCTTTATGACGATCAAATGTTCATCCAGGTCATGGTAAATGCTGTGATTAAGTGGGCACCTTTTTCATGAGCACGCCATGTAAACTTACTGCTGTAAAATTAAGCAACAGTCTGAACGGCCATGTCAGATTTGTTTTCTCAGCTTCCTCTTATGGGTATGTGTCTTACAGATGCTAAAAAAAATTAAAGTGATTCACAAGAGAATGGGAAAAGATAGGGGATAGACGTCTTTAAATGGTTATTAAGCAAAAAATTGATAAAGCAGACATGGATGGGATTGAAATGCAGCACTCTCACAGGTGAGGTGGGCTGATAGACTCTGCTGGTTCCTCAACATTTAAGGGCCTAAACAAATCCACACTATTTAATGCAGTTTGGAGGAATTTTTTTTAAAAAGCCTAAAGGCAAAAATGGAAATAAGAAACCTGACCTCAAATCACCTGGGACAAATTAAATCAGGAAAAGCATTGACAAAGGGGCCAAGGTCCTTTGGCCCAACCCCTGGCTGGGGACTCAACGCTATATACACACTTAGAGTAAAATGGCCAAGGGTCAGAGAAGAAACTTTTCTTAGGCTCCTCGACTTGGAAGCCCAATGAACTCTGATCCTGAACTTTCGGTGAAAGCCTAATGGGGCTACAATTAGATTGGAAGATATGTATGTGCCAAAGTTGATTAATTAAGATGAAAGTTTAGATGAAAACTGGCTTTAGGGGAGATAGGTGTCAGTATAGACATGGTGGGACAAGCTGAATTCACTTTTAATGAGGAGTGGTATTCAGTGGAAATTGACTTCTTTATTCGAACAGGCAGATTTGAAGGAATTCTTTCCCAGGAGGAAGGCACTACTATGATTCAAATTCCCCTGAAGCCTAAATGTTGTGTCCTTCCTTACAACACTTTCTGATTGTTTTCATTACTGTTCTTTACCCATTCTCAGAAGGATGGAGTAACCCTTCTCATCATGAGCCTTATACTTTTCAAGAATTACAGTGGTATCTAGTACCTTCTACCTTATTTTTTATATCAAGTTCTTTCACCCTCCTTCCTTGTTACTTGAGCTTGTCTCCTCTGCTTCCTCACCATCACACCACAGAGCAATGGAATATGCTGGTGGAATGCTGCTTCTGTCCCAGAAAATCCTATTCACCTGACAAGTAGACTAAAGTCATTTTTGACAAATTTATACAAAAGAATTCCCCTCTTAGTTTCTTTGCATCACTTAATTCCAAATTCCATCCTAGAAAAACATGTTTTCATTCTTATAATTGAATCTAATATTCCATGAACATTAGTTTTCTACTGCTGCTGTAACCAATTTGGTTAACCAACACAAATTGATTCACTTACAGTTATGGAGGTCAGAAGTCTAAAGTCAGTTATGTTGGGCCAAAAGGTATTCACAGGACTCGTGTCATCTAGAGGCTCTAGGGAAGAGCCCATTCCCTTGTCTTTTCATTTTTCTTTTTAGAACGAAGCAATTTTTAATTTAGCTGCTAATAAAAATTAAAGTGGAAATCAATAAAATATATATTATAACTCCTGAAAGCCCAGGCTCCTTTGGGGTTTTCTTGTTTATTTTTGTTTTTTTGTTAATTTATATTGGAGTACAGTTGCTTTACAATGTTGTGTTAGTTTCTGCTATACAGCAAAATGAATCAATTATATATATATATATATATATATATATATATATATATATATATTCATTCTTTTTTAGATTTCCCTCCCATTTAGGTCACCGCAGAACACTGAGTAAAGTTCGCTGTGCTACACAGTGGGTTCTCATTAGTTATCTATTTTATATATGGTACTGTGTATATGTCAATCCCAATCTCCCAATTCACCACCTCCCCCCTTGGTAACCATAAGTTTGTTTTCTACATCTGTGACTCTATTTCTGCTTTGCAAATAAGTTCATCTGTGCCATTCTTCTAGATTATACGATATTTGTCTTTCTCTTTCTGACTTATTTCACTCTGTATGACAATCTCTAGGTCCATCCATGTTGCTGCAAATGGCACAATTTCATTCTTTCTTATGGCTGAGTAATATTCCCTTGTATATATGTACCACATCTTCTTTATCCATGCATCTGTGGATGGACATTTAGGTTGCTTCCATGACCTGGCTATTGTAAATAGTGCTGCAATGAACATAGAGGTGCATGCATTCTTTCTAATTATGGTTTTCTCTGGATATATGCCCAGGAGTGAGATTGCTGAGTCATATGATAGCTCTATTTTTAGTTTTTTAAGGAACTTCCATACTGTTCTCCATAGTACCTGTACCAATTTACATTCCCACCCACAGTGTAGGAGGGTTCCTTTTTCTCCACACCCTCTCCAGCTTTTATTGTTTGTAGATTTTTTTGATGATGGCCATTCTGACTGGGGTGAGGTGATACCTTGTTGTAGTTTTGATTTGCATTTCTCTAATAATTGGTGATGTTGAGCATACTTTCATGTGTTTTTTGGCCATCTGTATGTCTTCTTTGGAGAGATGTCTATTTAGGTCTTCTGCCCATTGTTTGATTGGGTTGTTTGTTTTTCTGATATTGAGCTGCATGAGCTGTTTGTATATTTTGGAAATTAATCCCTTTTTATTTGCTTCATTTGCAAATATTTTCTCCCATTCTGAGGGTTGTCTTTTCATTTTGTTTATGGTTTACTTTGCTGTGCAAAAGCTTTTAAGTTTCATTAGGTCCCATTTGTTTATTTATTTATTTTTAATTTTCATTACTCTAGGTGGTGGATTTAAAAAGATTTTACTGTGATTTATATCAAAGAGTGTTCTGCCTATGTTTTCTTCTAAGAGTTTTATAGTATCCAGCCTCACTTTTAGGTCTTTAATCCATTTTGAGTTTATTTTTGTGTATGGTGTTAGGAAGTGTTCTAGTTTCATTCTTTTACATGTAGTAGCAGTCCAGTTTTCCCAGCGCCATTTATTGAAGGGACTGTCTTTTCTCCTTTGTATATTCTTGCCTCCTTTGTCATAGATTAGGTGGGCATAGGTGCGTGGGTTTATCTCTGGGCTCTCTATTCTGTTCCATTTTTCTATATTTCTGTGTTTCTGCCATTCCCTTGCATCTTAAAGCTTCTGTAGGCTGCCTGCACTCCTTGGTTCAAGTCTCTCTCCTCACATCATTCCAGCTTCTTGCTTCTGTTGTCATATCTTCTGCTTCTTCCTCTGCCCTCATTCTTTTGACATTCTTACAAGGACCCTTGTGATTACATTTAGGGCCAACCCAGATAATCTCCAGGGTAATTATCCAAGATAATCTCCAAGATAATCCTAGAATTACCCAGGATAATTATCCAGGAAAATCTCCCCATCTCAAGACTCTTAATTTAGTCACATTCCCAAGTGTGTTGCCATATAAGGTAAGATTCACAGACTCTGGAGATTGTGATGTGGACATGTTAAGGGACCATCTTACCAATACCATAGTTTAAATATATTAACATCAGTATTTTGAACTACTTAAATGTTTATTTTTTTTCCTTGCTTTGTAAAGGCAAAATGTACAGATGTTCCATGAATCTCTTTATTTGTTTCACAACATGATTTTCAGTTTATGTGCAGTCCATGCATATCTGGTGGTTACCCCTGGTGGGGAAAAATATAGAGTAATGTAAACATTGGAACAGTGTCATCAGTCTTTCTCATATAATAATGAGATGCAAGTGACTTCTCCTTTTTGGCTGATTACCTAATTGGAATGTTAAAAAAATGTTTGTCTTCTTAAACTCTGGCCAACTTAGATCTTGAGGCTGCTGTTTATTTGACTCATTTCTTCCCCTGACTCATTAGTTGCCATCTATCCAACTCACATTACATGAAATTTATCATCAAATTAACATTAATTACTTATGTCTCCCAAATACTCCCTTTATTATTCATCCAGGCATTTTCCTGTCACCTGTTCAATACTATGGTGAATTAACATTTCTAGAGCAGCAAAGATTTCAGGAACACCTAATTTTAGTAATCAGAAGAAATGTCTGGAAAGGCTGCTCCCATGATTAAATAATTTTAATAAATGGCAAAACTTTGAAGCCCTCCTCTCCTAAATTAAGTGAATAAGTCTTCAACCTGTATCGCAGTGGATATAAGACACTAATTTGACTTTGTGGGACTGTTACCTGTGATATTTCCAGTTTTAGGAATAGTTGACACTAATATATTAATCTTAGGAATTAACTCTAGAAGGCAACCCTGGTGCAGCGGAAATGTCATGGGGTTTTGGAACCAGACACACAGGGGATCATCTACACATCTATCACTCACTTTTTGGGTGATTTGGTAAAATTTCTACAGTCTTCATATCTCAGTTTTCTTTTCTGTAAAATGGAGTTAACACATGCTATCAAATTTTCTAAAGTAGTTTTGAAGGGTTGATGAAATAATGGCTATAACCACCCTGTCACAACTTAAACACTCAAAATAAGCTCATTTCTGCTGGCTTCATTATCAGTCTTTTATCCATATTTATATGCAAAATCCTAGGTACTTGATTTAAGTTCTTTCTAGTAGTTTACTATTTGTCTTTATTTAATTATAGTAAAAGCTGCACTTGGGGAGAGTTATATGATGAGGTACGTGATCATGTAAACCCAGCTAACTTCCTTTAAGAATTCCTGTAGTATAGCTGTTCCCATGAAAAACTTTGAGTCACATGATTGTCCATTAGATCTGTAGTCTCAGAAACTGAATTTTTCCAGACAGAAAAATGGGTCTTTGAGGTCTTCTTCAAAACTTGATCCATACCAATATATCAGTATGTTTTTCTATAAAAACAAAAATACTGGAGAGAAACAGTTTCTTGGATTGGCAAATAAATACATATTCTTCCAAGAAGAGAGCTTTATGGTGAGCCAGTGTAATAATCAAAAGAAAACCATGTGTCAAAAGCCAGAATGAGTGTTGTTACCTGATTCACATTTTAGACACACCTTCAACTTCTCCTTCTGCTCAACCCAATTTTCTTTTCCTTCTTTCACAAATGTTGATCCCTAATCAATGCTGCACCACAAACTGCATCTTGGCATCTGCTTCCAGCGAACACAACCTGCAGAAGTTGATATCAGGGGTAGTCCCAGGAGCAGGTTATAAGATGAGTTTTTTGAGCTGATTATGCATGACTCAGCCAGCATTGAGAACCTCATCAACATCCTCTGGCACAAGGTGGAAGTTCAGTTGTTAAAACATTTATCACTCATGTATTTGGACAGTAGTAGTTGAATGGAAAATAAATAAGTGTATTATATCGGCCATTTCAAGCTTATTGGGGAAAATTAAACTGAAAGGACCATGGGATTTGATGCTTTTGCTAAACTGTACTAATTTAACAGAAAACAATACAATACTAAAGAAAACTAATAAGTAATTGAAAACTGAGAGTGAAGGCCAGAGGATTTCTTCAAAAAATAAATGAAACTCTCCTCTCCTGCAGAAGGAAGGCAAAGAAACCTGAGAACCAAGATGAAGACATAATAAGAGCTTAACTTTACAGAAAACTAATCGCCTCACGCGATTGCAACGTCACGCTCGCCTCTGCTGCCACAGGCTTGCTCCGCATTCCATACCCCTCCTTCTCCCTGACCTGAATGAGCCATGGCCCCTAATCAGCTGCTACTTTAACCCTGTCCTGTCTGAGTGAAGAAGAGATGCTCTCAGGTGACCTATATGCAGAGGCAGGGCCAAATCCAAAGCAAACCCCAGGAGCTGTGCGAACACATAAGAGAAAGGGAAATTTCTCCCAGCAGCCTCAGGAGCAGTGGATTAAATCTCCACAATCAACTTGATGTCCCCTGTATCTCTGGAATACCTGAATAGACAATGAATCATCACAAAATTAAGGCAGTGGACTTTGGGAGCAACTGAAGACTTGGGGTTTGCTTTCTGCATCTAATTTGTTTCTGGTTTTATGTCTGTCTTAGTTTAGTATTTAGAGTTTATTATCATTGGTAGATTTGTTTATTGATTTGGTTGCTCTCTTCCTTTGTTTTATATATATAGATATATATATTTTTTCCTTTTTCTCTTTTTGTCAGTGTGTATGTGTATGCTTCTTTGTGTGATTTTGTCTGTATAGCTTTGCTTTTACCATTTGTCCTAGGGTTCTGTCTGACCATTTGTTTGTTTGTTTGTTTGTTTAGTATAGCTTTTAGCAATTGTTATAATTGGTGGATTTGTTTTTTGGTTTGGCTGCACTCTTCTTTCTTTTTTTTTTAACTTTTCAATTTTTTCATTTTTAATAATTAATAAAAAATTTTTTCATAACATTATTTTTTTATATTTTTTTCTTCTTTATTTCTTTTTTCTCCCTTTTCTTCTGAGCTGTGTGGCTGACAGGGTCTTGGTGTTCCAGCCAAGTGTCAGGCCTGTGCCTCTGAGGTAGGAGAGCCGAGTTCAGGACATTGGTCTACCACAGACCTCCCAGCTCCATGTAATATCAAATGGCAAAAGCTCTCCAAGAGATCTCCATCTCAAAGCTAAGCCCCAGCTCCACTCAACCACCAGCAAGCTACAGTGCTGGACATCCTATGCCAAACAACTAGCAAGACAGGACACAACCTCACCCATTAGCAGAGAGGCTGCCTAAAATCATAATAAGGTCACAGACACCACAAAACACACCACTGGATGTGGTCCTGCCCACCAGAAAGACAAGATCCAGCTTCATTCACCAGAACACAGGCACCAGCCCCCGCCACCAGGAAGCCTACACAACCTACTGAACGAACCTTAGCCACTGGGGGCAGACACCAAAAACAACAGGAACTACGAACCTTCAGCCTGTGAAAAGGAGACTCCAAATCCAGTAAGTTAAGCAAAGTGAGAAGACAGAGAAACACACAGCAGATGAAGGAACAAGGCAAAAACCCACCAGACCAATCAAATGAAGAGGAAATAGGCAGTCTACCTGAAAAAGAATTCAGAGTAATGATAGTAAAGATGATCCAAAATCTTGGAAATAGAATGGAGAAAATAGAAGAAACATTTAAGAAGGACCTAGAAGAACTAAAGAGCAAAGAAACAATGATGAACAACACAATAAAAGACATTTAAAAATCTCTAGAAGGAATCATTAGCTGAATAACTGAGGCAGAAGAACGGATAAGTGACCTGGAAGATAAATTAGTGTAAACAACTACTGCAGAGCAGAATAAAGAAAAAACAAAGAAAAGAACTCAGGACAGTCTCAGAGACCTCTAGCAAAACATTAAATGCACCAACATTCAAATTATAGGGGTCCCAGAAGAAGAAGAGAAAAAGAAAGGAACTGAGAAAATATTTGAAGAGATTATAGTTGAAAACTTCCCTAATATGGGAAAGGAAATAACTAATCAAGTCCAGGAAGCACAGAGAATCCCATACAGGATAAATCCAAGGAGAAACACGCCAAGACACATATTAATCAAACTATCAACAATTAAATACTAAGAAAAAATATTAACAGTAGCAAGGGAAAAACAACAAGTAACATACAAGGAAATCCCCATAAGGGTAACAGCTGTTCTTTCAGAAGAAACTCTGCAAGCCAGAAGGGAGTGGCAGGACATATTTAAAGTGATGAAAGGGAAAAACCTACAACCAAGATTACTCTACCCAGCAAATATCTCATTCAGATTTGACAGAGAAATTAAAACCTTTACAGACAAGCAAAAGCTAAGAGAATTCAGCACCACCAAACCAGCTTTACAATAAATGCTAAAGGAACTTCTCTAGGCAGGAAACACAACAGAAGGAAAAGACCTACAATAACAAGCCCAAAACAATTAAGAAAATGGTAATAGGAACATACATATCGATAACCACCTTGAATGTAAATGGATTAAATGCTCCAACCTAAAGACATAGACTGGCTGAATGGACACAAAAGCAAGACCCATATATATGCTGTCTACAAGAGAGCCACTTCAGACCTAGGGACATATACAGACTGAAAGTGAGGGGATGGAAAAAGATAGTCCATGCAAATGGAAATCAAAAGAAAGCTGGAGTAGCAATTCTCATATCAGACAAAATAGACTTCAAAATAAAGACTATTACAAGAGAAAAAGAAGGATACTATATAATGATCAAGGGATCAATCCAAGAAGAAGATATAACAATTGTAAATATTTATGCACCCAACATAGGAGCACCTCGGTATATAAGGCAAATTCTAACAGCCATAAAAGGGGAAATCGACAGTAACACAATCATAGTAGGGGACTTTAACACCCCACTTTCACCAATGGACAGATCATCCAAATGAAAATAAATAAGGAAGCACAAGCTTTAAATGATACATTAAACAAGATGGACTTAATTGATATTTGTAAGACATTCCATCCAAAAACAACAGAATAAACTTTCTTCTCAAGTGCTCATGGAACATTCTCCATGTTAGACCATATCCTGGGTCACAAATCAAGACTTGGTAAATATAAGAAAACTGAAATTGTATCAAGCGTCTTTTCTGACCACAACACTATGAGACTAGATATCAATTACAGGAAAAAATCTGTAAAAAATACAAACACATGGAGACTAAATAATACACTACTTAATAACCAAGAGATCACTGAAGAAATCAAAGAGGAAATAAAAAATAGCTAGAGGCAAATGACAATGAAAACACAATGACCCAAAACCTATGGGATTCAGCAAAAGCACTTCTAAGAAGGAAGTTTATAACAATGCAATCCTACCTCAAGAAACAGGAAACATCTCAAATAAACAACCTAACATTACACCTAAAGCAATTACAGAAAGAAGAACAAAAAAAGCCCAACGTTACCAGAAGAAAAGAAATCATAAAAATCAGATCTGAAATAAATGAAAAAGAAATGAAGGAAACAATAGCAAAGATCAATAAAACTAAAAGCTGGTTCTTTGAGAAGATAAACACATTGATAAACCTTTAGCCAGACTCATGAAGAAAAATAGGGAGAAGACACCAATCAATAGAATTAGAAATGAAGAAGGAGAAGTAACAACTGATACTCCAGAAATACACAGAATCATGACAGATTACTACAAGCGACTAGATGCCAATACAATGGACAACCTAGAAGAAATGGACAAATTCTTAGAAAAGCACAACCTTCCGAGACTGAACCAGGAAGAAAGAGAAAATATAAACAGAACAATCACATACACTGAAGTTGAGACTGTGATTAAAAACTTTCCAACAAACAAAAGCCCAGGAGCAGATGGCTTCACAGGCGAATTCTATCAAATATTTAGAGGAGAGGTAACACCTATCCTTCTCAAACTCTTCCAAAATATAGCAGAGGGAGGAACACTCCCAAAGTCATTCTATGAGGTCACCATCACACTAATACCAAAACCAGAAAAAAAAGATATCACAAAGCAAGAAAACTACAGGTCAATATCATTGATGAACATAGATGCAAAAATCCTCAACAAAATACTAGCAAACAGAATACAACAGCACATTAAAAGTATCATACACCATGATCAAGTGGGGTTTATCCCAGGAATGCAAGGATTCTTCAGTATAAGCAAATCAATCGATGTGATAAAACATATTAAAAAACTTTAAGAGAAAAACCATACGATCAATTCAATATGCAGAAAAAGCTTTCAACAAAATTCAACACCCATTTACGAAAAAAACCCTCCAGAATGTAGGCATAGAGGGAACTTACATCAATATAATAAAGGCCATATATGACAAACCTGGAGCCAACATCATTCTCAAAAAATGAAACCGTTTCCTCTAAGATCAGGAAAAAGGCAAGGTTGTCCACTCTCACCGCTATTATTCAACATAGTTTTGGAAGTTTTAGCCACAGCAATCAGAGAAGAAAAAGAAGTAAAAGGAATCCAAATCAGAAAAGAAGAAGAAATAAAGCTGTCATTGTTTACAGATGACATGATACTATACATATAGAATCCTAAAGATGCTACCACAAAACTAGTAGAACTAATCAATGAATTTGGTAAGGTAGCAGGATACAAAATTAATGCACAGAAATCTCTTACATTCCTATACACTAATGATGAAAAATCTGAAAGATAAATTAAGGAATCACTCCCATTTACCATTGCAACTAAAAGAATAAAATACCTAGGAATAAACCTACCCAAGGAGACAAAAGACCTGTATGCAGAAAACTTAAGACACTGGTGAAAGAAATTAAAGATGATACAAACAGATGGAGAGATATACCATACTCTTGGATTGGAAGAATCAACATTGTGAAAATGACTATACTACCCAAAGCAATCTACAGATTCAGTGCAATCCCTATCAAACTACCACTGGCATTTTTGACAGAACTAGAACAAAAAATTTCACAATTTGTATGGAAACACAAAAGACCCTGAAGGCCTAAATGTAAGGCCAAATACTGTACAAAAACAGAAATGTAGATCAATGGAACAGGATAGAAAGCCCAGAGGTAAACCCATGCACAGATGGTCACCTTATCTTTGATAAAGGAGGCAAGAACATACAATGGAGAAAAGACAGCCTTTTCAGTAAGTGGGGTTGGGAAAACTGGACAGCTACATGTAAAAGAATGAAATTAGAACATTCCCTAACACCACACACAAAAATAAACTCAAAATGGATTAAAGACCTAAATGTAAGGCCAGACACTATCAAATTCTTAGAGGAAAACTTAGGCAGAACACTCTATGACATAAATCACAGGAAGGTCCTTTTTTGACCCACCTCCTAGAGAAATGGAAATAAAAACAAAAATAAACAAATGGGACCTAATGAAACTTTAAAGCTTTTGCACAGCAAAGGAAACCATAAACAAGACGAAAGGACAACCCTCAAAATGGGAGAAAGTATTTGAAAATGAAGAAACTGACAAAGGATTAATCTCCAAAATTTACAAGCAGCTCATGCAGCTCAAAATCAAAAAAACAAAACCTAATCCAAAAATGGGCTGAAAACCTAAATAGACATTTCTCCAAAGAAGTTATACAGATTGCCAACAAACACATGAAAGGATGCTCAACATCAGTAATCATTAGAGAAATGCAAATCAAAACTACAGTGAGGTATCACCTCACACCAGTCAGAATGGCCATCACCAAAACATCTACAAACAATAAATGCTGGAGAGGGTGTGGAGAAAAGGGAACCTTCTTGCACTGTTGGTGGGAATGTAAATTGATAGAGCCACTATGGAGAACCATATGGAGGTTCCTTAAAAACTAAAAATAGCACTACCATATGACCCAGCTACCCCACTACTGGGCATATACCCTGAGAAAACCATAATTCAAAAAGAGTCATGTACCACAATGTTCATTGTAGCTCTATTTACAATAACCAGGACATGGAAGCAACCTAATTGTCCATCGACAGATGACTGGATAAAGAAGATGTGGCACATATGTACAATGGAATATTACTAAGACATTAAAAGAAACGAAATTGAGTTATTTGTAGTGAGGTGAATGGACCTAGAGTCTGTCATACAGAGTGAAGTAAGTCAGAAACAAAAAAAACAAACACCGTATGCTAATACATATATATGGAATCCACAAAAAAAAAAGGTTCTGAAGAACCTAGGGGCAGGACATGATTAAAGACGCAGAAGTAGAGAGTGGACTTGAGGACACGGGGAGGGGGAAGTGTAAGAAAGGCCATATCATCATAGAATTTACAACTGAAGGTGCCTTCCACTTCATTTATGCTTACTTCTTCATTGTTTAATTAAGAAATAGAGTCTCAGATAAATAAAGTGGATTGTTTAAGTTTGAAAAGTTAACATCAAATCTTTAACCTAGTCACTATATTTCTGTACTTTTTAAATGTTCTCCAACATCACTGAGGAATTATATCTCTTTAAAAAATTATATTGATCAAATTTCCCTTTTACATATGATCTAAATGTGAAAAACATATATATTTTGATTACTAGGTGTATACTATCTAGATGAAACTTAATGGATTAAATATAGTTAATATACCTGAATAATGGAATAGTTATAAGATCTATTATAAATTTAGTGTCTATTTTGTGCAAAACAATATGTATACATTTCATCTAATCTTTTCAACACCATACAAGGATATGTATAATTCTCATTTGACAGCCTTAGAAACTGAAATCCAGAGAATTACATGACTTGATCACATCAAAAAATAAGTAGCAGAGGTGTCTTTTTTTCAAACAGTTATTTTAATTTTTAAAATTTATGTTTAAATTACACTAAAGTATTTATTCTTTAACAGTCATTAATAAAGTGCTCAATATGGGGAAAACATTGCCCCAGCTTTGAGAAATACAAAATGATATAGGATGGATGTTCGCACTTCAAAGACACTGAGGTCTAACTCTGTGCTGTAAACTTGGTCTCTGGGTCTCTTGTATCAGAAGTACCTCGTGTACTTGTGAAATATGGAGACTCTGACTCCAAAGAGTCGGGATCTCAGAAAGCAAGTGTATGGATTTGTGTTTGTACCTTAAACCTCAGATGATCTGAATTCACATTAAAGTTTGAGAACCACTGGCAGTACTAGCAAATGGATGAAGATGTATGCTGTGTGAATACCAGAATGGAGCATTGCTCTTTTACATTAGATTAAATGAAATATCTTTGCAACAACTCTGAACTATGAATATCGATATTTTTTTCATGATTTCCGATGAAGAAATGATCTAGAAAATCCAAATTATATCCTCAAAAATGATACAATTTCTGGGGCATCAGGATTTAGCCTTGACTTTTCAGATGAATCTTCTTAAACTTTTCCTCAAATGACATTATAATTTTTGAAAATTCTGATGGGTATAAGTTCTTTTTTTTTTTTGCCTATGTCAATATTTTCAAAAGAAAATATTTAAGGAATAAACTAGCCGTGTTTTTTGGGTTTTTTTGTGCTCAGTTGATTTTCAGACTTTTGAAGATATTAATATCAATTGAATTTCCTAAGAATTTAGTCATGAAGAACTTCTTCAGAAAACTGGAACAGGATATGAGCTGGCATTTATTTTCATACAGGCTCTTTAGTTTTGAAGATTCTAAAGAAACTGATATTTATTTTAAAAGATCCCTTTCCCCTTCTTCTGTGCAGCAGGTAGACCATATTTCCTAAGCTTTCTTGTTACTTGGTGTGACCTTGAAACTGAGTTCTAACCAATGAAATAGGAAAGGAAGGGATGTTTGCCACTTACAGGCCAAGAGTATGAAAACTGGCCCCCATGCTTCTCCCTGCTCTTTCCTCTTCTCTTTGGCCAAGATGGAAACCCACAGAATTAATTCGTAAGACATGTATTGAAGATGGCCTGGGTTGCCCCCAACCATTTTTCTGTTCTATAAACTAAAAAAAAAATTTTTTTTGCATTTAAGCATTTACAATTTTAGGAATCTATCTGTCAGTGCAGCCTATCCTTAATAATACAGAGAAGAAAACTAATTTAAGTCAATGTTTGGTTAAGACACCTAAATTTAACCATCAGTATTAAAAGCAAGAAAATGAATAAAGAATAATTAAAGTGTATTTACACATTTTAAAGAAAAACTACATAGTTTCACTATCCTGAATCACAAGGTCTATTTATGCAGGAATGGCCATTATATTAAATGATATTAGACAAAACCTCTTATAGATCCAAATTCTCTGTTGCTGAATTGTTTGGATGATTTCAAAATGATGGGATATCGTATAATTTTGTGAAATCTGTCTTCTTGATTTTAACTACTTCACTAAATCTCAAAGAATCATATGGCAATAGCCTGATAGAGTATTTGCTAAACCTGAAATGCTGAATAGAACTCTCAGATGTCTGAACATCCTTTTCAAATATCCCTTGAGTCCCTTGACTAAAGGATACTTTGATTTTGTGTGTCACCTTTACAAAACATTCATCTCTTCCCTTGGCATTTATGGTAGTTAATAATTCATCCTGGTCCCCATATGCAGGGATGATGGGCTAGGTGTCCTTCTTTAGTATTTCAGAAATAACCTTTCTAGAGAACCACATTACAGTTCTTGTGTTGAGGCTTATCTACTGAATAGATAAAACATGATTTTAAAGAGCAAAACCAACTTTAGTTTTCAAAGAATGAAGTTCTATCTAATTTAAAAATACAGTTCTATCTTACTTTAACTATCATTTTTTCCCTTACCTAATTTATATAAGTAAACATATAGCTTGATTCTTTTAAGTATGATGATCTAGTCACCTGCAATCTGGTGACCACAAACACCATGAGGGGAAATTATTGCAGCTAATCAGAAACTACCAGAGTACTGGAAAAAAGATCATGCATGTTTAGGGGGAAAAAAACTATATGCTTTTTTTTTTTAACTTTTTATTTTATATTGGAGTATAGTTGATTTAAAATGTTGTGTTAGTTTCAGGTATACAGCAAAGTGATTCAGTTAGACATATACATGTATCTATTCTTTTTCAAATTCTTTTCCCCTTTAGGTTGTTACATAATACTGAGCAGAGTTCCCTCTGCTATACAGTAGGTTCTTGTTGGTTATCCATTTTAAATATAGCAGTGTGTACATGTTTTAATATTATTTTAAAAAATATGTATTGGATTAAGTACATTATGGTATATTTATATGCCAAAATAGCATGCAGATATTAATAATTATGTTTTAGAAGATCTTTTACTGCTATTGAAAAGGGTTCAGGGTATACTGGTGAAAAAATTAGTATTTAAAACAATGCGAACTTATTATGTTAAAAAAAAAGGAAAAAGAAAAAGCATACAGAAAAATAAGTGATGAGAAATACAGCAAATAGTCATTATCCTCTATTTGAGAATTATGGGCAAGCTTTGTTTCTTCTAGGTGATATTTATTTTTTATATTTTATGTGTTATGAATTTATTATTTTTATGATCACTAAAGGTTTGAAACAGACACCTACTTTTCATAAGTTAAAGAAAATTTGTTTGAAATATTAATGTGTCTTCCTTTTAACTTATAGGAATTTTTTATTGCTAATTGAAATTATTTTAGAAAAAATAGTACAATGTTTATTCAAAGCCTGAAGTAATATCTTTCCCAGTGACCAGGCATATTTTTGTAAAATTTTAGACAAGCCAGTAAATTTTAGTTAACCAAATATTTTACTCTAAAGTATCTGATTTTTTTATCTTTCAAAGTTGCATAAACCCAGTGTAGAAATAGAGACAAGTAATCCATTAAGTATGTAGTTGATTTTAATATTAGAATGCAGAATATCAATCTTTATGAAATCTTATAAAGTACTAATTGAACCTTGATATTCTTTGCCTTCCAAATTAAAATCTTTAAAAATTTAAAGTTGCAATTCTCAGCATTAAGAAAATAATCCAATTTTACTAGTATCTCTATAATCATGAATTCTTTTAAAGTTCATACTTTTAAAAAATAGGTTCTCTTTGTTTCTATTAAAGCCACAATTCATCCTCTACTGATTGGTGTTACAATCATTGCAAGGTCACAAGAATTTTGATTGCTATTTGATTGTCAAAGTTCAGCTATTAAGGTGAAGTACATGAGTTGCTCAACTCCTGGTTTCCATCTTTATTTAAAGAAGCCATAATTGTAGTATCTTTCAAAGTGTAGTATAGAAAATGAGAAGACTGATGTAAGGAGAATGCCTATATTGGAATAGAATTGCCCAAGGTCTCATATGGTGCTTTTCAAACATGTTAACAGAAAGCTCTCTACCACAACATGTGTTGGTTAATGGAATCTTGATTTAAAATACGTGTAAACATTTATTAATATATTATGATTTTAAATGAAAAAATCTATCATTATTTAATTAATCTTCATCATTTTATCAATAGGTACTGTTTCTATAAATGACATTTCACCAAATTGAATGTTCCTGTCATTTCAAAACCATAAGAAACTTGTAAGTTTATAGATCACTTTTAACTTACTAATTTATTTGAAAGTTATTTAGTGGGATCAAATATATATCATGTGTGAGGTTACTCTGGGAAACTTAAAGGATTCAAGGATAAGGAAGAGAAGCCAATAAGTAAATTAGCAGCCAGAGTCAGGAGAGAACCACGACAATCCTCAGAGTTCTCTGTATCCAAAAAAGAACAAATACAGTGAAACCAAGAGGAGTGCCTCATTGAGTTTTAGACTTAATGTGTATTTCTTGCATTTTAAAATCATTTTTGTTATAGCTAAACCCATAATAAATGGGAAGAGAAGTACAGGAAAAATAAAATAAAATAAATAAAATAAAACTATGTCTGGATTTAGATAATAGTTTAGATTGCTTTTATAATGATTGTCTTTATCTTAAATAACAGGAAGCCCTCAGTAAGTAATCTGCCTTTCTCCTTTGAAATAAGTAAAGGTATATGTTGAAGTCATCAGAGCAAATCTTTTGTGTTAGGTAACTACTGGAAGTTTCTGTAGGCCCAGGCTGTTAAATATTCTGCAATGGCAAGATGCTACCATTATCCCTAACTCCCAATCTAGACTGAATGAAAAGAAAGTGGTGAAAAGCAGGAATTGTTGATTCAGTGAATGTATTCATAATAAATGGTTAGATTTTTATTTCTGTTGTTACATATTTATCTTTATCAACTTCTCTTTCTTAGTCATTGTACTATGTATTTTATGATTTTCTCTTTCCTCTTAAAATTTGTAATTTCCCATTTATTTCCTTTTTCTTTTCTCCTTTCATTCTTTTTCCCCACTGAAGAGTAGGTAAATCCAACTTTGTCTAGTAGAATTTCCAATCAGAATATCAAAACAAAAACAAATTATATGAAGTGATCACCAATATAATCATTTATTAATTAATATTTATGTAATAATATGCACGAGTTTAGGCAACAATGGCTGCAAAAGACTTTTCAGAATGCTAGTGTATCAGACTTATTTAAAGCTTGCCACAGGATGACTGCTTTGGAGGACAGTATCTTGGTCGTAGTTGGCAAATGGACCCATTTAACCACGGAAAATTTTAATGGATCCTTTCAGAAGTCTAGATGTATTCTAATTTGAGATTTACATACCTTACTGCCAAACCTATAGTAAAGGTCACAATGAACAAATTGGGAAAACATGTATTCTCTCAGTTTGTAGCAGTCATCTCTATTTCCTTGGATCAAGGTACCCATTTTAAAATGATTGCTGCTCAGCAATGGGCTAAATATCACCTTCTCATTTGGCCATTACCTATTATATTTAACTCTCAAGGTAATAATATAATATAAAAATAAAGCCTTTGATTAAATTATTTGTTTTAAAAAGCAGAGGGTGCAAAGAAACTAGAGGTTGGCGTTGATGAATATTTGCTACATTACATGCAAGAAAATTAATAAAGTGGGATCTCCTTTTTAAAGGTTCTTAGGGTACAAAGTTGGGAAGATGGTGTGGAGAATTATGCCATAAAAAAACTCTGTTTTTCTCAACTGTATTATCTCTGTTGCTATGTAACTACCACACAATTTAGCAGCTTAAATGAACACAGATTTATCACCTCACAATTTCTATGGTCGAGAAATATGGGCAAAACTTAATTAGGTACTATGCTTCAGGCTCTCTCACACCACTGCAGTTAAGGTGTGGTTTAAGGCCAGGGTCTCATCTGAAGCCTTGACTGGGGAAGGTCATACTCATGTGGTTGTTAGCAGAATTTAGTGCCTTGACGGTTGTTGGATTGAAGGCCTCAGTTCTGAGCTGCCTTCAGCCAACCACAGTTTTTTGCCATATGGGCCTGTCCAACATGGCAGCAGCTTCATCAAAGCATGCAACCATGAAGGCAATAGAGTAAGCTAGCAATATGGAAGTCATATTCCTTGGTAATCTAATCACAGAAGTGACATCCCATCAATGTTGCTACATATTATTGGTTAGAAGCAAATTACAAAAATGTGGATATGAGGATGTGGGGATCATTGGAATTCATCTTAGAGGCTGCCTAGTATACTGAGTCACAAACTTTTTCTCTGTGTTGTTGGAACTCATGTTTTCTTGTGTTATATTTGCAGGTTTTAGCCAAAAGGTCATCCTGGTACAAGACATTATTTCCATATCTTTAAATCTTTTTGTAGGTATCCCTAAAAGAATCTTGTGTATGGCTATGCTAAGACTTAGGAGATCAGCTATAATTTTGTCCAGGGTAGAAGAGGGAGAGCTTCTGAATTTCTAATACCTCTGAAATTAGACAATTCAATCCTGGGAACAGATGCCAGGGAAAGAACTGATGCAGTTATACCCTTACCAGTTTTACAAGTAAGTTTCTGAATTGTATTCAGTGGGAGAGAGTATGGATTAATATGTGGATAATTTGAGAAAGGGAGAAGTAGTAACTGAAAGTAAAGGACTCAGAAAGTGAGAGATAATACTGGGAATAGTGCTATTTACCTCTTCTATAAAGAACTTCTCAGAACAAGGGAATAGCTTCTTTGAGTTGTTTCTTTTGAGTGATGGGCACTAGTAGGAAAAATTATCAAAATAGTTTTTTCCTCTAAGTGCAATTAGACTGAAACTCATTTATGAGCTTTGAATGGTAATTTGACAGATAATACAACTGATCAATGGGTTTTCAGTGACCTTTACTGATCAGAATGAATGTCACTAGATTGGAATTCTCATTTGCTTCCTGATTTATGAACTATAGTTAATACAGTAGTCATTTTTCAGAAAATCCGAAAAAGATTTTACCTCTGAACCTCACAGGGCAGTGAGTATACAATAATGATGCACCTGTATCATGGGACTGAGCTACATATGGCACTGTGTTGAGGTGGTTATAAGACTGTGAGAGATAATGTTTTGCTACACTTTGCCTGGTATGATAATGCTTACCATGTATCTCAGATGTTACTCCAGAAGGGGTAATTGTGAGGACACTCTGAGGAGAAGAGTATTTTCTGGGGAAACACAGTTTTTATAGTTATACATTTAGTGTATCATTGAGACCAATCCACACTCATGTTTCCAGCATATGGTGGAAGCATGGAAGGAGGATGAGGTAATATGTATATGGAACATTCATACACTAAATTGATAGGACAATATGCCTGAATGCAATTTTGAGAGAAATCATGTACCCTCATCCAAAATCAATAATATGCTATGTTAACACTATAGAATAGAATGTGTTCTGAAGACAGTGATGAGGGGATGAGGAAGATGAGGTGGAGTAGCCCTCTTAAGGGAACTGTCAGAGCTGCTCATGTTATTGCAGTACAGCATTAGAAAATGTGTTCATAACTGTTCGTTCCTTACAGTTGGACCATGGAGTTAACTACTCAATGGTACAGTGATGATAGTACAGACAGACATGTGTGTGCCATGTCATTCCAGAGCTCTCTAAGGATACTTAGAAACTAATATTGGTGAAACTTTGCTTTGTGTTTGGATTTGTTTTATTTTCTGACTGAAGTATGGCTATAACCCCCAGAATCTCTGAATATGATATTTAATCTTCATTGGCTTTTCATGACTACTCCTGTTTATGAAAACATATGGTAAATGTGATAGGAACCCTTTTGCTGAAAAAGACAGATGTTTGGTATAGTAAGCATTTATTTAATGTTTGATTAATTACATTAATTGATTAACTTAATGCAGTATTAATAGCCTATATATAAAACAAGGTGATGATGTTTAGTGTAGTAAACATATATTTAATATTTTATTTAGTGCTATCTATGTAATAAAGGAATTACTGACAGTTCCATGGAAATCAAGCTCAATATATTTGCTGATGAGCATACAAGAGATAGAAAGATGTTTAGGGAAATTAATGGGCCTAATTGAAGGCATACTATCACTACCCTGGATGTTCTAAATCGTGTTAACCATTGACATACATGCATCATTTTAGTATTATAAATCTCTCCATAAAGAGAGATTCCATAGGACAATAGAACAATTTGCTCATCGGTGTATTAATCCAGAGTCAGGGGGTGGACCAACAGATCTGAACTCTGTTCTCAGACCCAGGAGTGCCTAGGATATGTTTTAGAATTTACCTTCTGTAAACATTGTCCCCCCAATGAACAGTGAGAAAAGATAAATGTAGAATGGTAACTGGCCTAGTTGTTCATGAATATCAGAAATGGTTAGTCTTTAATAATTGCAGTGACAACAGGAGTGGTGCACTTGGCAATACTCCCAGAGGGGCTATGTGACAGGCACATTAGAAGAATGGAAGGAATGGAGGATAAGTTTCTCCAAGTTAATATGGGAAAGCAATGCATCTGAAATGTCATGATGATTCTCAATGTAATCATTGTTTGGCTGAGAACTATATTGCCTGCTTTATATATTTAAAGCTGGATAAATTTTCATGGGATAGAGTGTGTATTATATGTCATTTGAGGAAGTCCTACAGTTTCATGATATTTGGACAGTAGTCATGTAGCATGCAATGATGAAAGTCATTACCATTATAAATTTTTTTCATTTCTACATAACCTTTTTTTATTCCAAAAGAACCCATGCTAATCGAAGAAAAAGAAGAAAACTGCCCCTACAATACAAATGAAGCAAAAGGCAACATATCTCTATAGAGTTTGGGGAAGCAAAAAGTTTAGTTTAAATTTAAATGTATCAATGCTCTGATTGGCTCAAAGTGAAGCTAAGCTGGTCATTGACTAGATGGGCTTCCAGAGCAGGTCTATGGGAGCAAGGTTTACTGATTGTGGGTGATTCAGCACAGGACTGCTGTCAACGAGTCTTGCAGTGTCCTGTGGATATGCCTGGGGAAACTGTTCAGGTCCTTTAGGCAGGCGCAGAATTTTCCATTCTTCAGTAAATAACCATTGCTATTGCCTTTTTTTTTTTTTTAACCCCTTTATTGGAGTATAATTGCTTTACAATGGTGTGTTAGTTTCTGCTTTATAACAAAGTGAATCAGTTATACATATACATATGTTCCCATATCTCTTCCCTCTTGCATCTCCCTCCCTCCCACCCTCCCTATCCCACCCCTCTAGGTGGTCACAAAGCACCGAGCTGATCTCCCTGTGCTATGTGGTTGCTTCCCACTAGCTATCTATTTTACATTTGGTAGTGTATATATGTCCATGCCAATCTCTCATTTGTCCCAGCTTACCCTTCCCCCTCCCCATATCCTCAAGTCCATCCTCTAGTAGGTCTGTGTCTTTATTCCCGTCTTGCCACTAGGTTCTTCATGACCTTTTTTTTTTTTTTCTTAGATTCCATATATATGTGTTAGCATACTGTACTTGTTTTTCTCTTTCTGACTTACTTCACTCTGTATGACAGACTCTAACTCCATCCCCTCACTACAAATAACTCAATTTCGTTTCTTTTTATGGCTGAGTAATATTCCATTTTATATATGTACCACATCTTCTTTATCCATTCATCCGATGATGGACACTTAGGTTGCTTCCATGTCCTGGCTATTGTAAATAGAGCTGCAATGAACATTTTGGTACATGACTCTTTTTGAATTATGGTTTTCTCAGGGTATATGCCCAGGAGTGGGATTGCTGGGTCGTATGGTAGTTCTATTTTTAGTTTTTTAAGGAACCTCCATACTGTTCTCCATAGTGGCTGTATCAATTTACATTCCCACCAACAGTGCAAGAGTGTTCCCTTTTCTCCACACCCTCTCCAGCATTTATTGTTTCTAGATTTTTTGATGATGGCCATTCTGACTGGTGTGAGATGATATCTCATTGTAGTTTTGATGTGCATTTCTCTAATGATTAATGCTGTTGAGCATTCTTTCATGTGTTTGTTGGCAATCTGTATATCTTCTTTGGAGAAATATCTTTTTAGGTCTTCTGCCCATTTTTGGATTGGGTTGTTTGTTTTTTTGTTATTGAGCTGCATGAGCTGCTTGTAAATTTTGGAGATTAATCCTTTGTCAGTTGCTTCATTTGCAAATATTTTCTCCCATTCTGAGGGTTGTCTTTTGGTCTTGTTTATGGTTTTCTTTGCTGTGCAAAAGCTTTGAAGTTTCATTAGGTCCCATTTGTTTATTTTTGTTTTTATTTCCATTTCTCTAGGAGCTGGGTCAAAAAGGATCTTGCTGTGATTTATGTCATACAGTGTTCTGCCTATGTTTTCCTCTAAGAATTTGATAGTGTCTGGCCTTACATTTAGGTCTTTAATCCATTTTGCCTTTTTTTATAGATAAAATATTTATAAAAATGAATTTTATTAAGTTTGTTGGAGATGAAGAAATGGGAAAATTTTGTCACTTTGCATGTTAGTTTTCTTACACAGAACATTTATATTTTTGTATTCCTTTAGAAAAGAGGAGGCCATACTGACTTGTTTTAATATTCAGATAATATAAATGTTTTACTTTCAAATATCTCTGTGATAATTATGCATTTTTCAACCCAATCTTGTCAGAGAGAAATAATTTTACTTGTATTAATGTAAAACTAATCAAGGTTAACTCATTTAAATAAATGAACTAATAGTAATTAAATTCTGAAGAAGAAGTATATGTCTGGAAAATAAGTCTTCTAATATTTACAGCTTTGTGGTAGTGATATCTCTGGCAAACTGGCTCTGCTTTGATTGACAGGAGCTGGACAAAAAGTAATAAAGTGGCCCGAGTCTCCATCAGCAGTTGAGGCTGCTGTGGTACATACATAAATTTAAATGAGAATTTGAGACTAAGCTAAACCCATGTCTTCTAGCCATTTAAAAGGGAAGTAACCAATAATAAGGGACCTTTCCACTGACTTTCACATCTCTCCTGAGGAAAAATGTCACAGGCTGAGACTTTCCTTTTTTAAGACAGAGGATAGGTGATTAGTGTATTGGCCAAGTAGTGACATTTGCAGTTTCTATTACAGTTAAACCAATTAAGTCAACACATCATTATCTAATACCTACTACATTTCTGTCAGCATAGTGGGTCCTAGCAATACGATATTTACAAAATCAGGCATTGTCCCAGCCCTCGTGAACCTTACAGGAAAGGGCAAGATAACTAACAAAAGAAAATCGTACAAATGAATGCAAAATTAAAACAAAAATAATTGCTATGAATACAGGTTCTCAATTTTATACCAATTACAACGGGGACCCTGTCAATCTGGGAGTTCAGTTTTTATTTCTAAGAATATGATTTCTGAAGTGACTTTAGAAGAATATATAGGTGCTGACTCCTAGAGGGAGATGGATGTGGTAGAGCTCAAAATTGAGGGAACAGCTTTTGCAGATTCCCCCAAAGAAGGTCTGTATAGTAAGAAGGTGAAGACTCAAAATCAGTGATGATAGTGGTGGAGCCTGAAGCTAGAGAAGTAACCATGGACAAGACTAGTGAGATTTTAAAGAAAATTCTAAAGATTTTTTTAATCTTGAAAGGAATATAAATCTTTAGAGGGTTTTAAGTCAAAGTAATTTGTGTTTGCATTTTGAAAGGTTCATTTGATTTGTACTACTGAGCATAATTTGTAACTGGAATGGATGGTGCAAAATCAATAAGGAGATTATTACAGTAGTAGAGGTGGGAAATTAGGGTTGTTCTGACTGAAGGGACTGCATTTGAAAAAGAAAAATATAAAATTGATTCAACAGAAAATAATACACAGAATCCTTTGTGTTGTTGCCTGGTTATTAAAGAATGCTGATTTTTATTGAAACATGTAGATATTCTGGGAAGAATTTAAATTAGCTATGTATAATTGAAGCCATTTGTGCTGGTGACTATTCCTCCAGACTGTTTCTGAAATTTATTTCTATTATATGCTTTCTCTAAACTATAGCATTTACCTACTACAGAATGACTTAAATTCCTGAAGAGTATTTTCTAACTTAATCATCAAAAAACCTCTATGGTAACAATTATTATTCTTTTTATTATATGAGTGAGGAAGTTAAGTAATTAGCCAAAGATTGTTCAGAAAGTTTCAGAGTAAATAATTCAAATTTAGTATAAAGCTCAAGGCATGAATTCATCACTGTGTCAAATGTAGTAGGTGGATATTTACAAGTACTATATACCAAAAGAGTGTCATATTTCTTTATTTCCTGTCAGTGATTTGATTTTTCTCATAAGCGTCCATCTACTATCTGATGAAGTAGAAGTTGTTAAGCTGAAGCGGGTGTTGGGAGGTGATACCTAATCAAATGCAGCTTGTAGCCACTTCTTTCCCTTTCAACAGTCTTTCTTCAAAGTTTCTTACCTAAGCCTTGACCAGGATGGCATTAACATTCCCCTCAAATTGCCTAAACCTTACAAAGGTTTCTTCCTAACTATAGCCCCCTGGCCTCTGTTTTCTTAGAATATACTTAGCATTTTTTTTTAGAAGATTTATAATTGTAAATTCTTTCTGGCCCTTTTGAAATGTGTGTATATCTTCTCTCAGCCTCTTGCCAGTTTTACAACAGGAAAGGTATTTCTCAAAGTCCTGGAAACCAGTCTCCCAGTCTCTGTGGGAGGTAGGAGCCCAACCTCAATGGGCACAAATTAGGAAACACAGATTACTGAATCACAGGAAGAACTTTGGCAAACTCAGGAATAACTCCACGTGCTGGACACATCTAAAGATCAACTTCCCCTGAGAAGTCTTTCAGTACTTTTCCACAAGCTCAGCCCAGTACTTAAAAACCTTCCAGCTTTTTGTTTCAGCAGAGTTGAGTTCAGTCTGTAATAAAATCTTCCTTATCTGTTTAATTTTGTCTGGCACAATTTTTGCCTTGACATTCTTAATTTTTATTAGATACATATTTTTGTCCTATGAGTTACTATAGATGACATTTTACCCACATTTTTCAGCACTATATAATATATGGCACCATTTTTCCAACTTTCATAATAGTTTCCTCACTGTTCACTGCCTGGATCCATAACAAATACCACATATTTCAGGATTCTTTCCACTTTGGCAGTGCCTCCTTTCTAGTACCAATTTCTGTAACAATCAGCTATATCCATTATAATGCTGCATAACAAACTGCCCCCAAATTTAGTGACATATACATATAATCTTTTATTCTTCCCATCACAGTTTTGCAAGTCAGCCGGAGAAGCTCAGGCTTTGGCTGTAGTCTGAAATACAGCTGGTATGACTCTGTTGCAGGATGTAGATTGGCCAGGCTTGGCTCCAGTTCCTGGGTCTGCTCCGCATGCCTCAGTCTGTGGCCCAGCCTGAGTGGCCCACGATTACTCAAGGTACGTTTTTCTCATGGTACTGCCAGAACCTCAAAAAAAGCCAAAGCCCCTTCTAAGCCTCTGCTTACATCATAACAACTAACATTATATCAGCCAAAGCAAGTCTCAGCCAAACCTGAAGTTAAGGGGTGGGGAAGTACACTCTGCCTACCATGAGGCCATGAAAACAGTGTGAGTAAATAAGGCTCTTCCAGTGAGGTAATGCTGAGGACTGTCCTGGTTTCAGAAAGGAGTTAGTGCCCACTATAGGATCTGAGCATGTGCTAAGTGATTCTGAGGAGAGTTAGGGAAATGAGAGACAGTTTTAGAGTGGGTACTAATAGTAGAAACAAGCAATGGAAAGATAGCATATCTAGATCATTTTTCATCTAGTTGGCGAGTACAGCAAATTTAGAGTTTTCACTGATAAATGTAGTCCTGGAAGTGCAGGATATTTAGTTGTTTGCATCGTTGTAGTGGGTTTTATGCCACTGCCTCAGGGACAGAGGGCTTCTGCTTCCTAAGATAGGTTTGAAATTATTCAGAAAGCAGGTAGGGTTTTGGATCTGTATACTAACAACAGCGTTGCTCTTTCAGACCTTCTGCCCTGCCTCCATCCTGCCCTGTGAGCACCAGGTGGAGACTCACCAACAGTTGGTGAGTAAGTGAGGACTCCTTTTGTGTCCGGGATAACTCTAAACTGGTATTCTGAGCCATATTAGGTCTTTAAAAGTCCATTAAAATTTTACTTGCTTTTCTCATGTACATGTTTATTGCTGCCACCTCTTTCTCCAATGTTGTGCTAAAGGTAAAATAGTTTTTCCTAGAAAGGGCTTATTTAACTTCTCTGATAACTGCAAGAATATTTATGACTTTGGAGCTTGCGTACTTTTTTTTCATCAGAGGAGTGCATTCTCTTGTGACTTTCTGCATCCTCAACCTCTAAACTATAAGCTCTTATTTTCAGGAAAATGAGTGTTTTAACATTCAATATATTACTTGTCCTCACCACAATCCATGAGTTAGTTATTATTTTCTCTTTTTCAAAATGAGAGAGCTGAGTCTCAGGAAGATTAAGTCATTTGCCTCAGGTCAAACCACTAATATTTGTTATGATTAGAATGCACATCTTGCTGCAATGTCCATGTAAATTGCACTGTACTGTGCTGGCCCCAAATGATCTTTCCATGCCCTACGTCCTCCTTTCCTAAGTACCAGACTAATCTTTGCACACATAAATTACATTCCCCCATGGCTTTCTTCGTATTGTCCTTTCCGCCCTATAATAGTATCCAAGTTTTGCATGTACTAAACATATGTTTATGTTGCAATTTTGCATTCTTTTTCTTAAAGACAGTCCCCCAAACTGAGTAAGAATCAGGCTTCACAAAATCTAGATCCACCTGTCTCAGTGAGTGCTAATTGGGAATTAATCTGAATTTAAAATTGGTAATACTCATGCAATCCCTATTATATATCCATAGCAGAATTATATTCAATAGCACATGCATACATGAATAAGAGACTAGTTAGGAGGAGTAATGATAACAGATATCTTCGGTATTTATTTTAGAAGAAAAGATCTTTCCATGTTAAAGGGCATACTAATTTAAACCCAGAAAGTGGAATCACTGAAGCACAAAACTACTTCAACATAAAAATATGTCTAGAATTTTGTTTTAACTATGATCGAATTGTGTTTTAAGTGATGGATCTTTTAATACTGTTAGTCAAATTTACTCAATGGAACGGTCACAGCCTACTGTAAAAAATGTCTTGTGACATTATAGATATTATGAGGATATTTTGTAAAAGGAATTGAAGTAAAGTGATCCATCTTGGATCTCCCTTTCAGCTAGGTAATTCTATTATAGTCCTGTCTCTTTATAATAGAGATGCTTTCTCTAAAGGAGAAATAGCATCACAGAGAAGTAAGATGTTCTGCGTGATCCCTACCAATGACTCTGCCTCATTCTATGTGTTTAATGATGCCTGTAGGAAAGCTTACTTACTCTGACAAGATATTTCCATCAGAGTCCTTGAGTTGAGCAGAATAAAAATGATGTGAAAATCATGTCTGCTCTTTATTTGGGGGAAGATCATGCCTTTAATTGGTTGCTTTTTTGGTGACATTTTAAAAATACATATTTACATGATATAATTTTCAGTAGATAGTGCATACACATAGAAAGATAGTAAAATAATTCCTTCACAACCACAAATTAAATTTAATCTATCGGTAGACCCTGTTTTATTTCAAATTCACATTTTTATGTTTTCTATATGTTGACATATCAATACATTTAATCACCAGGTACTGAGAAATACCTAAAATGTCTTTATAAAATAGTAAAGACCTTGCACTCTTAATCTCTGAATTTATTGACTTAAGAGTTTTGGACTAAAACAAATGTTTAGATGAGGATCTTAGCTATAAAAACATCAACATTTTCACTGTCAAGAAAATTGTCCTGTGTCCAAAATGTGTTATCTTTATTATTATAATGATAATAATAACAATCGATTCAGGATTATTCACTACAGAATTAGAGTCCTCCATAAATGTATTGCTTATTAACAAACTTATATGAAGGATCTAGAAAAAATTACCTTGTAAAAGTTACTAATTTTCCCCTTTAGTTAATAAATGTTATAAATATGGATATATACAGTTCCTCAACAAATTTTTATTCACTAGCTATAACATCAATGATTATTGCTAGAATAAATATTGTCTGAATTAATTATTTTTATGTTAGTTGACAATCAGTGATTATCTAATTCCACCAGTATGTCTACATATATATAGTGTGCATTCTATTTTAGGGAATAACTTTCCTTATTTATTTATTTATTTATTTATTTATTTATTTATATTGTCGTGGACTCATGGATTCCTTTTTTGTTCATTGGTTCATTGTTTGTTTTTTTTTTCAAGTTTGTGCAAATGTACTTTTTTTTTTTTTACATCTTTATTGGAGTATAATTGCTTTAAAATGTTGTGTTAGTTTCTGCTGTACAACAAGGTGAATCAGCTATATGTATACATATATCCCCATATCCCCTCCCTCTTGAGCCTCCCTCCCACCCTCCCTATCCCACCTCTCTAAGTGGCCACAAAGCACCGAGCTGATCTCCCTGTGCTATGCGGCTGCTTCCCACTAGCTATCTATTTTACATTTGGTAGTGTATATATGTCAGTGCTACTCTATCACTTCGTCCCAGCTTCCCCTTTCCCACCGGGTCCACAAGTCTGTTCTCTACGTCTGCGTCTTTATTCCTGCCCTGCCGCTAAGTTCATCTGTACCGTTTTTTTTTAGTTTCCATATATATGCATTAGCATATGGTATTTGTTTTTCTCTTTCTGACTTACTTCACTCTGTATGACAGTATGTGTAATTCATTACTAACATTATTTTGGGACATTTGGGTAAAGCACATCATCTTAATGTTTGTTACAAATTTGGGCAATAGGAGTCCCATTTCTTTTTGATGTACTCCTATTCTTTGAACAATTTCTTACTTTCTAGCAAAACATATTGTTCCAGGTTTCTTCATATTTTCCCTTCCTGAGACCTGGAATCAGCTATTTCTCTAAGGAATCTTAATCCCTGTAAGTAGGGAATAATATTTAGATACTGATTCTAGACACTAGATATGCTCATTCCTAATGAGTAGCATTATGTAGCATACTTCAGAGAACATACCTGGGAAAATATTTTTTATAAAATATTGCAAGTTTATACTGATACTGCACATTTAATCCAGCACCACATGATTTTTCCCTTTTCTTCCTGCATTTCACATTTTCATCAGCCTTCTCCCACAATGAAAATTCTGTGTCCCAAACATAATATATTTACTCATTTGCCCTATGTAAAAGGAAATTTCTGATATAGGTCACTTCTTGCATCACACAAATTCACATTTGCTCTCCCATTACATTTAGCTCCCATATTAGAGTAGGATGCCTCTACTAATGGAAACAAGATGCCCATTTCCTACCCAAGAGGGAGGTAAAAGTACAAGTAATTACCTTCAAAGAGTTAGTCTCAATTTATAAAAAAAAGTTAAGACAGGAGATTTGGTAACCATAGCTTATCCTCCACTCCATATCTTTGCTATGAGTTAGCACCATGTGGTATTCCATGCTGATAGATCAATCATTTTGCAAGTAATGAGAAGATAATGCTGTAGGAGGCCTCTGGACAAGAAAGATAAACACATATCCAGAGTAGGTATCTAGTCTGGTGAGGATGAATCAATGTCCTTCAAAGACCATCTTTATAATTTCCATGCCACCTAATGGCTGACTAGCCTCCTTGAGCAGGGTTGCCATATAAAAGGCGCAGCATGTTCTCTGCTACCAGCAGATTGAGCATTCATACTGACAGTAGTTAGATAATTATTGAAGATAACTATTCCACATTTTTAGTTCCACAT
The DNA here is from genome assembly GCF_009873245.2 of Balaenoptera musculus. NCBI lineage: Eukaryota > Metazoa > Chordata > Mammalia > Artiodactyla > Balaenopteridae > Balaenoptera > Balaenoptera musculus. The sequence goes on from NC_045786.1 coordinate 117,603,806, forward strand.
AGAGTCTCATCATTGACTCATTTTGCTCATTAACACAGGGAGGCTAAGGAAAGAGGTTTCTTAACATTCAAAGGATGAAAGACATCTACCTAATCTTTGAGAATTTGCAATTAATTTCCTATGGCTGCTGTAATAAATTACCACAAACTTAGAAGCTTAAAACAATGTGTATTTATTCTCTTACAGTTCTGGAGGCCAGTGTAGGCTAGAAGCCTTCCTTGCCTCTTCCAGCTTCTGGCGGCTGTTTGTGTTCCTTGGCTTCCTCGAATTGTGGTCGTATCACTCAAATCTTCACATTGTCTCCTCCTCTTCCTCTATGTGTCTTCTGTAGTGACAACTGCCATTGGATTCAGGGCTGACCTGGATAATCCAGAATGATCTCATCATCTCAACAGCCTTAATTTATTGCCATCTGCGAGTACGTCTTTTCCAAATACAGTTACATTCACAGGTTCCAGGAATTTGGCGTGGACCTATTTGGGAGGCTACCATTTAAACCACTACATGTGACAAATGCAAAACCTTCCTAGATGAAAGTATTGATTTCACTCACATGTCATCCATCTTTTATCAAATCTAAGTTAATTGCATACTGATAACAGGATTTCAGTGAGGATATTTTTTTAAAAAATCAACAACAAAAAATCCCAGATAATGCTATAGTCCCTATTCTGCATCCTCACTATTACACATTCTATGATGTTTTATTCCGAGATTTGCCATATTTGATATATAGCACAAAATTAAATCCTTAAAGTTCTTAGTGGTGCTTCCTTTCTAGGCTCTGCATCAGAACTGCTGTGAGCAGAACAGCTGGAAATAAGGAAGATGGTCTGGTGGGTGGGGGTGGTCCCTGTCCACACAGGCCTAAAGTGCCTGGATGCATGACAGGTGTGTGGGAGCGAACTGTACATGCACATGCCCCAGGCCGGGGCATCCAGGAACCCTGGGATGGGTCCCAGTGTCTGTGCCTAGTAGGGATAGGACCCTGAGCCACAGACAGGGACTTCTAGGGAACACACCGTGCTGCCCAGGTCCAGCCTGCTGCAAAACAGGGATGCCAAAATATATTTTAAACTCACTAAGAAATTTTTCTCTTACTTGAAAATAGTACTATTTTACCAACAAAAATGAGTAATGGCAAACTTCAGTGTAATTTATAATCCACTCATATAACCACTAGAAGATTTATAAGGAAATATTGTGACAATATCACAAATATTTCATGTTTTAATATAAACGTTTAACTATAATTTATTTATAAGGGGTCATCTAATTTTCATCAAGCATATTTATGTCCTAGTTCTCAATTGTCATTATTATTAGATGCAGTTCCCCACCAACTTTAAATCATAATATAATTTTGTAACCTGCCTCAGACTGGAACACATTGTATTTTGTCCATCCATTAATAGATACTTGGTCATGTTCCTAACATACTGATGGAAAATTTGCATTTTAAAGTGATTAGCTGTGAAATAAGCCTGGGGGTAAATATCAACGTTCCAACGTTTCTGGCTTAAACTTCCTCAATCAGTGACCGATTGGGTCCTCACAGTCCAGAAAAGGGAAAAAAAAAAGATTTTACAACTTTCAAATTGAGTCATTCAGAATGTGTGGATCGATTTTTAGGGAAGGATAAATAGTCTCGTTTTACAACCTTGTCTCTTCCCCCAAACAGTCACAGGTGAAGAAGCAAAGAACATGATAATGAGAACTGGAAAGAAGGCAAACATTCAAAGCCTTTCAGAAGTTGTTTGTTTGTTTGTTTGTTTTTATGAGGTACTGTGGTGCCTCATAAAGAATAAAGCCAGAGAAATTTCAAGGCAGAGCTGAGGACATTTCTCAAAGAGATAATGGTACATACACTGGAAATACATAAAAACTGCATTTTTCCCTGAGTTTTCAACATAGACTTTCATGTATGAGACGTTGAGGAAGTTTTATGATGTTTAAGTCTTATTCACTTATAGAAGTGCACTATGGTTGTTAGGGACAAAGATTTCCGGTCCAATAATCTTAGATTTAAATTCCAACTTGACAACACACTAGCTCTGTGACCTAGGGCAAATTAATTAACTTTTTTAACCTGATTTGTGAAAATGAGGTTTGTGTAAAGATTAACTAAGGGACTGCAGGTAACTTGCATAGCACAACACCAGGTACATGAAAACCATTCAGTAAACTGCTAAAAAACAGCTAAAGGTATTATTACTATTATTAGTGTTATTATTGGCGAGATATTTCACCTCTTCCAGGTCTTTTCTCCATTGCCACTTCTGTGAGAATATTCTGGTATGTTTATTTGTATGTATAAGCCCTTTTCAACTTTTTCCCTCGTCTATTTTACCTCATATCATTTAACAGCATTGGAGAAACTCTATTTTATTATTTAATAATTCATTATTTAATCATTTAATTTTCTATATATGCCTCCCCTCATCCCCATTAAAATTTAATTAAGTTCCTTGAGAAAGGAATTTTATCTGCTTTGTCAAGGACACTTTTTCCAGTGACTAGATTCTAGCCCCTAGAACAATGCCTGGCTTAGAGTATATACATAATATTTTTGAATTAATTAATCAATATTATTAAACTGTTGTGAACTTCAGCCTATAAGAAGTGTTTTAGAGCCCAAGAGAACACTCATTTCATAGATAAAAATTAAATCTTAGTTCCCATCTGAATAAGTGTCTTATCCAAAATCAAAATGCAATTTAGTAGTAGACTGTAGCCTGTTCCGCTGATTCCCAGCAATATTTTGCTCACTGAGTGATCATAATCCTTTACAGTTATGGTTTGTTGAGATATGACTGCTACTGTAATTGAGGTATTATGTATTGTAGATAATCATAATTCTCACAGTGAAGTTAAAACATGGGTATCATTTTCCTCATTTTTAATATAATTTTGGAGGCTCACATTCTATGTGGTGCCTCTCCCCTGGCCTCTCATTTTTTCCCTCCTAACTATCACAGCGGGACAATTCTTCAGTTTTCTTGGCTACCAGCCTTCATTGTTTGAAGAGCTATCACCCTTTAATCACAGAATCTACTTTGATGTCTTCCCTCAGATTCCCATAGCTGACAACAAATAACCTGATTTTAAAGATTGCCAAAGAAGACAGTGCTTCCTCTTGTGTGACAGCGTCTTTTACCTTTGAAATACTCTCCAAAATAAACTCTGGTAGATGGAAATTTTAACTTTTTATTACTGCTGTACAGGATCATAGGTAAACATGAACATACTGATCCTTGAGTGACAGTGGCTCTTTGAGGACTTAGGAAAACTTACTCCCCTCTGTTAAATAAAACTGCTTTAAACTGGACTGGTAGTTTCTAAGTTGGCCAATGAAGCTGTTCAAATTGTGCCAAATTTGCTCCTTTGGCTTTACCTAATTTTTATGTCCTGTCAATTGCATTTCTCCTGACAAGATATTTAAAGAAATACTTTTCGTCTCAAAAACAAATGAAAATAGAGAAATATTAATTTTTTTTTAAATGACTGTTTACTGAGTATGTACCAAGACTCTCTTAGTCACCTTACATGCACTATTTCTGAAAGGTAGTCCCATTCCATTTCTTCATTGGAGAAAATAATGCTCACAATGTATACGTAACTTGGAAAAGGTTTCAAGTGGTGAACTTTCATATCTTCTTACATGCAAAAATCAAATCAATGTTATTTCAATCTTGCTATACTGTCACTTCATCAGGGCAGAAAATAGTAGAAATAATAATATACAGAACATTACTGCTATTAGAACTCCACCTTCCCCCTCACCCACCCCCTTTACTGGATAAGGGAAAAAATAAAGGACGCTTGATGGATTATTTGTTTTACCTTTTGTGTTTGCTGGTATTATGAGACTAGGACATACTGTATCTCCAGCACAGCTTAAATCAATAAATTTCTACAAGGTTTTATGGAAGTTGCAACATATTGAACAGTTTTCCCCTCTACTTATCTCTCTCCAGTGATCATAGAAAACCACATTCCAGTGTGAATGCTATGGAAGTGTTATCACGGGAGTTAAATGTAGTGAAGTGCAAGGTAGTTCAGAGCCATTTTTCCTTGACAGTTGTTCAATAATCCTAATTTGTCCTTACACATATTTGGTATCTTCTATTAAATTATACCCACTACATTATGTTCATTACACTCTAATGCATTGTGTCTCAAATGAATATATCAATAGATAAATTCAGCATACGATGTACCCCCAAGAACTGAAGAAAAATAAAATAGTTATTCCCCAAATTTTGATCCACAAATATTGCTTAGAGCAATGTGTACCCATGCCAGCACCTATAAATATGTTAAACAGCAAAACTATATAAAAATTTAAAAATTATAAACAAGAAAATTCTCAGTCCCACTGTTTCTGGCATTCTGAGATATAAGCAAAGGCAGAATATCAATTATCTGATGTTTGAGTTCTTGGACATGAAACTATGGGATATTACAGAATTCTGGGAATAGTGTATCCCTCAGTAATACTAGGGAATAGGCCAAGGAGGACTGAATGCAGGTGTATGCTCTTTAATTGCAGTAAACATATTTCAATGCGTTTTATTTCTATAATACAGGGAATTGACTCATGTGACTATAGAGGCTGCATAAGCAATTCTGAAATGTGTAGGTTGGAACCTCTCAAGCAGAAGCTGACATTGCACTGCACAGGGGGAATTTCTTCTTCCTTTTTCCTCAGGAAAACCTTAGCTCTGCTCTTAAGACCTTTCAACTAGTTTGATCAGATCCACACCAATTAATATCCTTTACATAAAATCAATTAATTGTAGATGTGGCTCACATCTACAAAGTACTTTCACAGAAACGCCTAGATTAGTGTTTGATTGAGTAACTGGGGACTAGAGCCTAGCCATGTGGACGTAAAAAATTGATGATCGCAGCTCACCTCTTGTCCGTTCAGGACCCATGCCCATCTCCTTAATTCACACCTAATCTACAAAGAGAGACAAACATAAATCCATACTTCCACTGAACATGATACAACTGCTCTACAGATAGCCAAAAACATGCTACTAAACTCTTCCCCAGAAAGTAATTCAAAATACTTATTCTTAAGTGACTCTTCTTGATAGCACATACGTTAAGTACTGAGATATAAACTATTATTATTATTTTTTAAATTATTTTGCTTTATTTATTTATTTATTTATTAAAATTTTATTTATTTATTTATGGCTGTGTTGGGTCTTCGTTTCTGTGCGAGGGCTTTCTCTAGTTGCGGCAAGCGGTGACCACTCTTCATCGCGGTGCGCGGGCCTCTCACTATCGCGGCCTCTCTTGTTGCCGAGCACAGGCTCCAGACGTGCAGGCTCAGTAGTTGTGGCTCACGGGCCTAGCTGCTCCGCGGCATGTGGGATCTTCCCAGACCAGGGCTCGAACCCGTGTCCCCTGCATTGGCAGGCAGATTCTCAACCACTGCGCCACTAGGGAAGCCCTAAACTATTATTAATATACCTTATGGTACACTATAAAGGGATAAGGAAAGAAAGATATGAATATATTATATATATTATAAATATACACACACACACTCACACATATTTGTAACAATAATAAAGAAGAAATGCTCATGACAGTTACGGTCCTTGTTGTTGCAACTAGTCACATGGTTATAGTTGTTATTTATAACTACCTTCTTCCACTACCCGTTCCGTATACCTTGGTCCTTGGCCAGCACCTCAGCTGGTTGTGGTTCATTGCCTGGTGGGGTGATGTGAACTTTCATTCCTAAAGGCTTTTGGCCATTAACAATACTTTCTGAGCTGAGTTGTTATAGTTTACCGTTGACTTTAATCATAGGACATCGTAGTACCAAGAGATGCCCTGAAGGATCTCCTGTGTTCCAGACATACACTTTGTAGTAGCAGTACAATTGTCCTTGGTAAGCAGGATTAATCACCGCATTCAGCACAGTAGCTCCCTTCTTTGTCTTTTCATTCAGAGGCATGAGGTGTCCAAAATGCTACAGAGCAGTCATAGCTTCCAGTTCAATGGAAACATTGTGTCTCTCTTTGGAAGCATTTCTCCCTTTGGAACTAAGACCTCTATATCAGTACAACTTAAGGTTGATGGGTACAGGAAGCAAATATTTTGCTCACAGCTCGATCACTAGAGGTAATACTTAGTGGTGCTACTCCTTAGTTCCTGGACTTGTGAATCCTAATTATGTGGTGATGAGCCCCATACAGTAGAGGTTGGTTCAGAGCATACACAACCTCCTTGAGCATATTGTTCCTGCCCTCAAGGTATTCAGACATAGCTGGCATTGTAAATGAGTCTTCAGAAGGCCATTTTGCCATTCATTCAAGCCACCTGTTTAAGGATAATGGGAAACCTGGTAAAACCAGTGAATTCCAAGAGCATGAGCATATTGCCACGTTTCATTTACTGTGAATTGAGTTCCCTGATCAGAAACAATGCTATGTGGAAAGCCATGACAATGACCAAGACTGTAGGTCCACAGATGGCAGTTAGCCTAAGCATTATTTGCAGGGAAGCAAATCCATATCCAGAGTGCCAATTCAGTAAGAAAAAACAAACACTGCCCTTTTTAAGATAGATGCAGTCTTAAGTAGTCAACCTTCCAACATGTAACTGGCTGATCACCCGAAGGAATGGTGCCTTACCAGAAACGCAGTGTTCTGTACTGATGGCAGATCAGACACTCAGCAGTGGCTGTAGTCAGGTAGGCCTTGGTGAGTGGAAGTCTAAATTGCTAAACCTAGGCATAATCTCTAGCCTTGCCACCATGGTCACTTTGTTCATGAGCTCACTGGACGATGACAGGGCTGGCTGGGGAAAGGGACTAATTGGCATCCATATAATGGATCATCATATACACTTGAGGATTAAAATTCTCCTTAAGTTCGCATTCACGTGGGGCACAAATACCTTTATTTCACTGCCCATTCTAAAAGTTCTATTCACATAGCTCTTCCCCAAACTTCCTTGTCACCAATTTTTTGATAGTATTCTTTCCAATTCCCTAATGATCCAGCTAAATCATTGGGCACTGTACATAAATCAATATTGACTTGTACCTCTGACCATTTCTCCTTTCAATGCAAACCAAACAATCGAGTCCAATACTCAAAGTTCTGTCCACAGGGAGGATTTTCCTTCTCCACTTTCCTTCAGGAATGCCCCCAAAAGAGGCTGTGGTGTTATAGCTATCTACTTTTGGGTGGTGCCAGCATATCATCCAGAATTAACTATAAACCAGACCAAGTTTTCTCTTTATTAGTCAGCTGTTCATAGGGAACTCTCCATGAGGCCACAGTGTCACTGAGAGAAAGAAGGCAGTGTAGCAAGAGTCGGGGTCACAGGCATTTGGGCCACTTGCCTCATGTAACTTACTTGTGCCTTCACGGCCTGTTAAACTCATTATCATTTGGTAATAGAGTGCTGGTGTTCACAGCAAACTTTATGACTTGGTGGGATGTAAATGATGGGCAACTCAGGTGACATGGTATCTTAGGGGCCCATGGTTCAGTCTCCACTAAGGTCCAGTAGCTAGCTAAAAGTTGTTTCTCAAAAGAAGAGTAGCTATTCTCAAAAGATGGTAAAGCTTTGATCCCAAACTCTAAGAGACTGGGGCCTATGGGGGTGCCTGCCAAAGGCAACACAGTCTCTCATTCTGCCACTGACACTTCAAGCACCATTGAATCTGCTAGATTATATGGTCCAAGTGGCAGAGCAGTGTGCATGGCAGTCTAGATCTGTTGCAGAGCCTTCTTTTGTTCTGAGCCCCACTCAAAACTAGCAGCTCTTTGGGTCACTTGGCAAATGGGATGGGATTGCACACCCAAGTGAAGAATATGTTGCCTCCAAAATCCAAGTCGGTCCACTCTGTGTTATGCCTCATTTTTTATTATGAGGAGTCAGATATTTCTCTTCCACCTTAGATCTCTACATGTGTTACACCACTGACCTCCCAGAAATTTCACTGAGGCTAGAGGCTTCTGAAGTTTTGTCAGATTGCTTTCCCGCCCTCTGATATGCAAATGTCTTACCAATATGTCTAGAGTCACTGTGACTTCTTGCTCACTAGTTGCAATCTGCATAGTATTATCAACAAAATGGACCAACAACATGTCATATGAGATTGAAAAGTGAGCAAGATTCCTGCAGGCTACATTACTAAATAAGGCTAGAGAGTTTATATGCCTAAGGTAGTAAGTGAAGGTTTATTGTTGGTCTTAACAGCTGAAAGTAAACTGCTTCTGACGATTTTTACTAATACATATCCAGAAAAAAATATTTTCCAGATCCATTGCTGCTTACCACATACAAGCACGTGTATTAATTTGTTTAAGCAAATTAGGATCATTTTACATTTTGATTCAGCAGGAATCTTTACTGTTAATCCAAATAAGGCACTTTGAAGAGAGATATATCTCTCTATCACAGTTTGGAGGTTTGTGGTTCTTTTTAAAAAACTAATCAATCTCTAGTAGCACTGAGGTTGTACTTACATGTTAAGTTGAATGGATTGCTCTATTTAAAAAAAAGAACTAGGTTATTAACAACTAGTTTATTAACTGTCAGAATTGTTGGAATTAGTTTTTTTTTACTTAAGACTTAACACATTTTATTAACGTATAAAATAAATACATTGTAGTAGTAGGATTATATACTCCTTGGCTGAGAATACCAAGTACTGTATTTCTGTTTAGTGGAAAACTCTGGAAGTTAAAATATAAAATATGAGAAAAGGCTTTTTATAGTGAGCATAGTTGTGTGGGAAATGACCCATGTGAATAAAAATACTTCATAGTTCCAAAGATTTTGGTTATATCTGGTATTGGATATTCTGAATCGAGGTTGAGACAAGATTCCTGCTGAATCAAAATGTAAAATAATCTTAATTTACATACAGTTTTTCAGGGTACAACTTAGGAAAGTTTAAATTAGCATAGAGCAATTTTTCAATAACTATTAGTTTGCTTTCCCTTAGGTTGACCTTAAAGCACACCAAGAATTTTTTTTTAAAGTAAAGAAGAAAACTTTACAAGCTGAAAAAACTGTTATTCAATGATAGATTCATAAAATACATTGCATGAAGAGACTAAGTTTTTGAAACAATTATTTCGTCCTTGCAATACAGATGTTATTATAAGACTCAAATTGGGATATTAGCCTAGGAAAATGGCATTTCCGCTAGGAAATGGCAACTTATACATGACTGAGCATAATGGGATTCCATTAAAGTCTGTCATTATTATTATCCTTTTCCATTCACTGATAAATTTGATAAGGTATCATGTTAGTAACTTGAATTTAAAAATAGGAAGCATTTTCTCTTCCTTAATGTAATTGTTTTATGATAGCTGTCCTTGGCAATTTTTTTAGCTATTGAAAAATATCTTTAAAAAAAATAGTCCATCAAGTGGACACTCAGTTCTCTTAGACTAAATGTCTGAGAAAGCAACTTATTGTATTGTTGACCTTAAACAAGTAGGCTTCCAGTTATTTCTCTAGCAAAAATGGGTTTACTAGGGATCAGCCAAGAATAACAATTTGGGATTTGCAACCATAGTGAGCAATGTGCAAGTGACAAGGAGAGAACTCTTTTATAGAGAGGAAAAGGAAGTTGGGAGGGCTATTGTAAACAAAGAGTCCAATGGAGAAATTGAGAGTTCTAAGTACAGTGACTTTTCATTGGCTGAGTTGTGATAGTCTTTCATTGGCTGAACTCTTGCCAGGCAAAAAGAGGAAGCCTTCCTTTTTCCTGTTGGGCTCTGCTATTGTTTCAGGGCATGAGAGCTCCCCCTTGTGGCCTCTTGACTCTATTTTAATTGAGGTTTCTGTTTATTAATTTTTATAATATCCAGAGATTCAACAGATATACACCATTTATTTCCAACATTATAATCTAGTATTTTCTGTAGTAATATTGTTTTTAAAACTTAGAGTGAGATTTTAATTATAAAATTATTTCACTTTATTGACAAAATAATTTGGTGATGGTTGACAGAATATCCAAGCAGTTGATTTCATCCCTTAACTCCCACTTGTATCAAAGAATTAGAAGGTTGCATGTGGTTAAACTCAACTCAAGCAGGCTGAGAATTTAATCTGAGCTCAAATTCTCCAGTGAAATTTGAAACAACAAAGTCCACTATATTCCTTATTATAGTTAAAGTCTTCTATGGCAGCAGCTACTTTATCATATGGAAACTTAGTTTCTATAGAATTTTTATTACTGTTATTAATTTAGAACTCTTTTTTTTTATTGCATGCTATGCATTTACTAGTGTCCTCCTTACTCCTGGCAACATCCTTTTATAGTAGACTTGAAAGGATAATGTATGTGATTGTCACTTACAGATAAATAAGTAGGGCTTGGAACTCCCTGGTGAGGTGGAATAAAGGCCTAGGTAAGCATGTACTTGTCCTTTAAGATTAATATATACCCTGTATGGTAATCAAATTATTTTTTATTAAATCTAATCAGATTTGAGAACCAATTGCAGATTCCCATTCTTAATGTTCTGCTTTAATGATTGACCCCTGACTGATGCTTGAACTGGTATCTGAATTGGATCCAGGAGAACATTCTGTGGTTCTATAGCCAAGCATCTCATATAAGCATTTGGGCCACAGGTTGTAGTGCAGCAGTTGAGAAAAACTAGGCATAGTAGAGGTGAGTGAAGTCAGTCTGGAATTTACCCAGTACCTCTACATCTTTCTGACTCCATAGAAACCAGAGTGAGTCAGAAAGTGAGGACCACTGGTTTACTTCTCTTTCCCAAATCTCATTTGGGTCTCTCCTTTGGCCAACTCTAACTTGAAACAATTACAAGAATAACAAAGTTGACAATGGAATCGTATAGCACTTTAAATTTTTAGCTTAGAAAAAAGGTGAATATAGCTTGATGGAAATCGTGTAAGAAAGTGTTGAGGCTGCTAACTAAAGGAAATATTAAAAATGTAAAAAACAACAAAAAGTTATAAAAACAGGTAATAAGCAATACTAAAAAGAATAGGCATGTATCAATACTCAGGTTTTTTTGTAGCTTTCTCTATTCAGCTGTGTTAGTGCATTTTGGGTTCAACTGTCATTACCTGGTGGCATAACATATAAGTGCACTGGAAACAATCCAACTTCTGACATATACTGATGTCATTTACCTATATTTTTCAGTCATCCATGAGCTAATTCATGTTATAAAGTTGCTCATTGCAGCAGACTAAGATTTACTTTCCAAGTATGTGGACACTTCATTCCTAAAATACAGGTTAAGATTAGCTTTCATCATTGGGTATGATGTTAGTTGTGGGTTTTCCATATATGCCCTTTATCAGGCTTAGGAAGTTCCATTTTATTTCTAGTTAGATATTTTCTTTTTAGTAAATTGGAGTTACATTTTGTCAATTTTTTTTCTGCATCTCAATATGATACTATATTCTAACATTATTTTTAATATGTTCTAACATTGAGTGATTTTCAAGTGATAAATCATCATTTCATTCCTGTGATAAATCTTACTTTTTCAAAATTATCATTTTTATATACTGGAGTCTAGACACTAATATTTTGTGAATAATTCAGATCTACGTTTATGAGGAAAAAAATTTTTCCTATTTCTTATGGGGATTTGACAGTGCAATCCTGTCCTCACAAAATGAGTTTGGAAGCACTTCATCTACCTCTTTTTCTGAGATATTTTGTTTAGATTTGATAGTACTTCTTTTAAAGATGACTTACAGTATAATTTCACAACTCAAATTTCAGTGATTATTCAAAGATTATTCAAAGAATAGGTGAAACATGTGATGATGTGGGCTCACAGCAATTTATCTTTTTTAAAAAGAGACTTATTTGAGAAGGAAAATTATCATACACCTATGTAAAGGGAAGTCATCAAAAATTTACTTAGGTTAAAAACTGCTATAATGATATATATGGTTAAGTTATGACTTCTATTTTAAGGACATTTTTCAACTTGTGAAATAAATGTTTAATGAAAATATGTTAAACCATATTATTACAATTTCATGATAGCAAATACACACATACACATATAAAATTTGTTGCTGTTGTTTAAGAAATATATTCAGTTAAATATACCAAGTATACTATTTATGTTATTTTATAATTGTTATCTCATAGTTTTTCTATGATAATTTGTGATTTTACATTAATACAATTTAAATCTCCTTCAAAATAATAATAATGTTAACTTTCTTATGTTACAGCCACTCACATTAAAGCTATATCCTAAATATACCACAATTACTCTGGAGAAAAATTAAATCGACTTTTTATGATAATTCCACTACATCTTAGAAAATGATCTATTTTGTGATTCAGATCAACAACAAAGTAGGTCAATATTTAGTCCTTCTCTTCACAATGAGTTACATATCATTTTGACCTAGTTGAATTTATTATAAAATTCATGCTGGAAGATATTTATTTTCCTCATTCTGCTTTGCTACTGAAATATTTTTTTTCTACCACAGTAAGATCCATTTGAAATTATCTGGAACCAAATATATTTTTGTAATTTTATATTTTTAATTATAAATTCTTAGATAGTTAAGGAACTTTTCATGATGCAGTTTTTCAAATAAAAGTAACAAGCCAATTCAATGAAAAGCCTGACTTTGTATTATTTTCCATACCTCAAAAGTGTAAATGCATCCTTTGTAATGAGAATGCTGAAAATATACTGTCATTTGCTGAGGCAGACACTGAAGTAACACATTTAGGAAAGAAGGCATAAATCAGAAATCAATATTTTTTTAGTTAAAAGTCGTTTCTGATAAACATATCTATGGTTTAAAACAAGGACCCATATTATTTAATCTCCATGAATAGTTAAAACCACTTGTCAATATTAAAATGTCAAGCACTACCCAGATTCTAAACATTGTAATGATCATAGACAATCTGATATCCCATTTGATCCTCTCATATGTCATATATGGTCAGTTACACACACATACACACAAATCATTTCTTATTCCTTTTATCTTATCAACAACATGGAAAGAAATAGGGAGCAAATAAATAAATATTTTTGTAGCTTCCAAAACTATAAATATAGGTGATTCCCAATCTATCATGGTACTGTGTTCCTAAAATTGTATTTAATTGTATGAAATAATTTTTATTGCTCTATAAACAAATTTTGTTTAATCCCCTGGAATTTTGTTAGTTCATCAACAATCCAGCTTCTTTAAAAAAATCTCTTTTGTTGATTTTTAAGATGTTAAAAATCTCCTGTTTGTTCTCCCTCTTGATCTCCAGTATTAGCCCAGTTTTATCTGTTAGACAGCTAAATCTTAGCTCTATTTTAGAATCTCTTCTGATTCTGCACCTTTACATTAGAAGCTCATATTAGGTCATACGACTTTGCATAACATCTCTAAATGACAATGCCCAAAGTGCTGTCTTAAATTCTAGAGCCCTTCTGTGGGCACAGATTAATATATCTAACTGTGTATTTGAAGTTGCAACCCTGTTTCCCAAGTCAGCACTCTGGGAGTCATCTTTGAGTCAGCTACCCTTCTCTCTTATGAATTCTTGCAGAGTTTGACTTCTACATATTTTTCTAATCAAGTCACTTCATCTCCACTGCTGCCATTCTGGTTCAAGCCACCAGTATGTCTGAAACTTATTGTTACAATTTCTAGTTCCACTTTTAATAATGACTTCTGCCAGTGCATTCTCTATACAATATAGTGTTGCATCTGTAAAAATATTACACTGTGTCCCTCCCCTGCTTCAATTTATGCTTTCACTTCCAATTACTCTAAGGACAAAATTCAAACTTCCATATTACTCATTTATTTATCTACTTAACGTTAGATAATTATCCTAGTAGTAGACTATACATAGATAATTATGCTCTCTAGTGCTTTTAAAATATATATATATAATGAATAAATTGACAAATTATAAAGCTAAACTACAATATTAGGAATAGTAACCAAAATATGGGACTAAAAAATAGGGATCATAAGAGGCAGGGTGAAAGAGGAAGCAAGAATTAAAGTAGAGTGCCGTATAATTTTCTGGGACCAGAGACACTTCAAGGACAAGGATGCATCTGTATTTCAGAAAGGAACTGGAAAACCATTTACATTAACTCTCTATAGATACTGCTTTTGGGTGTGTGTGTGTGTGTGTGTGTCCCCATGTCATTTATGCCCTCTCTGAAAAGATTTCTCTTCTTATTAGATATTGAGGGATAGATAAAATTCATAAAGTGATCTATGAAGACATGTTTCCACAACCTTTTTCATTCTTCTCCTGAGGCCTGCCACTGGGAAATATGATTTACTTCTTCCATAATACATAAATATATGCCATGCTTCTTAATTATCTGCCTTCCAATTAAATCCCTTATTCCCCATAGAAATTTGTCTCAGCTAGTTTTTAAGGAGAAAACTAATGTGCTAAATAATAAGATCTGAATAGAATGAAATGTTTTCATGACATAGAAGTTGATGTTGATTAGGTAAATAGAGAGGATTAGAATCAAATACATGTTTTTATACTACAAAGTGAGGTTTTGAGAATTTCAAGAGCAGTAAGTTCTAGTTCACTCTAAGCTTCTAAAAAGAGTTGGATAGCTTAGACTGTATCATTCAAAGTATAGACTCCAAAACAATATTCCCCAAAAGATTATATTAATTTCTTATTAATATGCTTTAAGAGGAAATGACAAACTGCTATATGTCTAGTAGCATGAATTTGATGATGAAAGGATTTGAAATCATGTGATAAACAAAATGATTGCAGGCATTAGAGATATTTGAGTTTGACACTTGGTTTTTTAGGGCCTACAGTGTTTGTAACAGATATTTTTACATATTTAAGGGTGCTAAGGAAGAATAATTTGAAACCTCGCCTCTTGATTGAGAGGCATATCATTAGAGTCATCAAGAAGTTATTTAAGGAACAAAGGTGAAAATGCTAATCATCATTATAACATTAAATTTTCTATGTAGGTAGAAATCCAGATATCACATATTCGGATTCTTAAAATAAGAATTTTTAAATCTGTTTGCTTTCAATGTCAATGAATAAACTGAAATCACAGAGAATTGCGAATACCTCACTGACCTTACTAGAAAAGGAATCAGAGTATACATTTATTTAACACTCATTAGAACCATTCCCATTTCTTGTACTTTTGAGAGCAAACCTAATTGTTCCTGCTGCCTTCACATTTTTACTACTTTATATGCCTCATCAATTTAAAACATTTACTTCTGTGACTGCTGAATCATTGAGCAAATTGGTTCTTCAGATCAATATTCTTGCTCCAAAAAGGAAAAAGTAATACACAGGTGTCTGGCAATGTTTATTTACTGAAAGCAGTTCATCTTCTACTGTTGATAGTTGGCAAAGTGACACTCCATTTTCGGTCTTTAATCACTTAAACCATTTCCTAAGAAAACTACAACTTGAAAAAAAACAGAGAGAAAGCTCAATGTACTATTAAATAAAAATGGCCAATCAGTCAACACAGACACCCTCTCTTCACAGCAATCAGCAACAGCTGTATCCCAATTAAGACTATGATTTTGCAGGTGTTCACAGAAGCCTATGTCAAAATAAATCCACTTATTTAAAATGTTTTGAAGCATTATAAAGTCTTTACAGCTAAGTTCAGGCAAAAAAATTTGTAGGGATATTCAGACAACTTATTTATGAATATCAAAATTCTTGGATAAAAGAAGAAAGTGAGATCAAAACAAGGAGATATCTTTGGAAAAATATCATTCTCTTATTAGCTGTAAAGATAGAAAAGGAGAGTTTCAATAGCACTACATATAATTGATAGAAACAGATGCCACCCTATTCAATATACTTCTCAATTGCTAATAGGAATATATTCATTTGCAATTATCCAGTTCAATCTATGTGTGTATGTCGTATACACCTAAGGTCAAGCTTCTTGATTCACTTTAAGTAGATTTTAATAAATGTTATTTAATACATATAAACTCTAAAACAATTGTCTTAAAATTTACTTTACATAAAAATTATAAGATGATGTTACAAATTCCAATTCCCTCAGTAGGGATTCTGATTTTGTAGGTGTAGAGTTAATTTTGTCCAAGCTATCTATATTTTTATCAAATACACCTAGTAATTATGATATTGATATCCCACTCAGCATTTTGAGAAAACCTACTCTAAATTTTTGCAAATAGTCACAGTTTTAAATTTTCTTTTAAGTATTTGTATTTGAATAACACTGACTTCCAAAGAAACACACATTCTTTTCCTTACATACACCAAGTAGTTTCTGAGAATGATAGCTTTTTCTCTCTCTGAGTCCACTCACCAGTATAATGATACAGCTTTTTAAAAAATAAACAAACATCATCATGAATCTTTACTTATCTACAGCACTAGGAAGTGGTAAAGTTTAATTATTTAATGTTTGCATGGTGCTTCAAAGATGAGATATTCTGTTAAGGGCTAAATATTGTTGTAACTATTAAACATCTGTCGTATTCTAGAGTTAATGACATTTGACAGCAGCATATGAAATTATTCCCATAGGAATTCTTAAGTTGTCTGAGTTGAACATACCACACAAGGCGACAAGATTTATTGATTTATTTTAAGAGAAGAGTTTTAATTGTCCTTACCACTTTTTAAAGGTATTGAGAAAATTATCAGATAAATTCAATTAGAAATCAGAGGAGTAACACCTTGACCTACAGCTCACTTCTCAACAGAAATGATGAAAGACAGAAGGCAATAGAATTATTCCAATTAAAGTGCTGAGAAGAAGTAACTGTCAATCTAGAATTCTTTATGTAGAGAAAAAATTCAAAAATTATTTTTTAAAGTATTCCATAGTTTTTTCAGGTGGAAAATTAAATTACTATAACTACTTATTTATCTTACATTTTAACTGAATTATAACATATAATTTTTATTGAAGTGTAAAGTACACCAATTGTAAGTATAAAGCCTGATGACTTTGCAGTGTTAACATAGCCATTAAGGAAGACCCAGATCAAAGTGTCGAGTATGTTTAGTACTTCAGAAACCTCCGTCCTGCCCTGTCCACATCATTACCTTCCTTGAAGGTATTCAATAACTGTTTTTATGACTTTTAACACTTTGATCTTGGACTAGTTTTACTTGATCTTGAAATTTGTATGAATGGAATCAAACACTATTTTTTAAGATTCATCCATGTTTTGCATGTAGTGTACAATTCACTATTTTTATTGTTTTGCACTATTCCATTTTACCAATATCCTACAACTTATTGTACAATTCTATTACTGTTGATAACTATTTTGGTTGTTTCCAGATTAGAATTATGAATAATGATGCTGAGATGCTATATTATATGACATTTCTCTGGATGAATACATAGAAGTGGACTTCTTAGGTAATAGCTTATGTATTTTGTTATGACATTTTATTATTAATCAGTTTAAATATTTTCTAATATCCATTTTGACTTATATTTTGAATTTTATTTCTCTTAAAATAACTCAGATTATTTCAAAGTGTATTGTTTCATTTCAAATCATTTGGGGATACTCTATCTTTCTATCAGTAATTTTCATTTTGTTCAGAACATATCACATGTTCTTTAACTTTGTTGACACTTTCTGCATAACCCATAATATGTTTTCTTTTGGTAAGAATCATATGTGTACTTGAAAAGAATGTGTGTTTTTACAGTTGATGGAGCTATATGAGTGCATGCATGTGTTCTGTGTGTGTCTATCTGTGTGTGTGTCTCCGTACATATAATTCATAGATTATATGTATTTCAAATCTATAATTTATATATATGGGGACATACACACACATAACCCCATCAACTGTAATAATATACATTCTTTTCAAGTAAACAAGTGACATAATTTCAAGTACCTATAATGTATATCATTATATATAATACTATATATTATACATGGTTCTAACCATCTGTAATTCACTAGTTTTTTAATGATTGTTTTTCACTTACTCTAAGAGTTATGCCAAAATTTTTCATTATGATATGGATTTGCATATTTCATTTTTTAGTTATGTGAGATTTTACTTTATATTATGAGATGATATTATGTCTTCCTGCTGGATTGACATTTTAACACTGTGGAATAGAATAGACTTCTTCACTTTAGTACTAATTCTAGCATTAAAACCTAATTCATATGACTCATAAAACTACATTAGCTTTCTTTTGGTTTTGCATGGAATAATTTTTATATCCTTCAGTAATCAGTATTTATGTTTTCTTATGTCTAAGTTATAAGTAATGAACTGTTGCATGTAATTTAGGGTCACAGTATTTGTATTTTCTTGACTATTTAGTCTACTTAACAGTTAGTATAATTATAGGTATAGTTTACTTTAAATTGATCTTCTGATTTGTTTTTTATTTGTATCACCTTTTCTTTTGTCCTTGTTTTTCCATTATAATCTACCTTATAATTAAAGGGTATTTGGTAATATTCAGTCTTTCCCCTCTTAGGCATATCTTTAATTCATGTATTTATTTTTTGCTACAGTAAGTACAATACTCATTAACTATTATTAATTGAATCATTAGCATCTCCCTAGAACTTTGGCACTCTGTGACATATACAAGGACCTTGCAAATCCATTTACACTCTTATGCTTCTTGTGCAGTTGTCATTGAAGTTTACTTTCATGTATTTTAAATCTGGCATGACATTATTCATATGTTTTAAGTATCACAAGAATTATTTAAAGAATCAATATTATTTTAAATTTTACTCCATGCATACCCCTTGCTGTATTCTTCATTTACTCTAGAATTAATCTATTTATCTCTGCCTGAAATATTATTCAGTCTGAAAAAAGTGATCTCCATTTGGAGTATCTTTTTATGTACTGCTCTTTACAGTGGATTTTCTCAGTATTTATATTTTACCATTGTCTTTTCTCTCTCCTTCATCTTTGAAAGATATTTTCTCTGCATATGTAATTTTTAATTGGCACTTATTTTCCTTCCACATTTTATATATCTTCATCCACAGTTTTCTGGATTATATATACTTAGAAATCAGCTGTAAGTCTTCGTTTTCCTTCTCCAAAGGGAAGGTGTCTATTTTCCTCTGGCTGGCTTTAAAATAGTCATTTTGTCTTTAGTTTGCAGCAATTTTACTACATTTTTGGGTGTGAGTTTTTTCTTGTGTTTTTATCCCTCTTCTTTGGCAAAAATCTGAAATCCATAGTTTAATGTCTGTTCTTTTAAACAACAACAAAAAATTTCTTGGCCAGATTTTCCTTTATTTCTTCCTCCTTCAATTCATACTTTTTTTCCTTCCCACTTGGGGCTATGATTGCATATATGTTAAATCATCCTACCACGTTCTATACAATGCTAGCACTGTTTTCATTCCTCTCTTTTTCAAAACCTCCTTGTTTCAATGTGGTTAATTTATACTGACATATATTCAAATTTACTAATCTCAATTCTGCTATTTATAATTTTCTTTCAAATGTATTTCTTGAATTATTAGTTTCAGATGTTAAGAATGTCTCAGTTCAAATATTATTTTGATTCCTCTTAATAGATTTTTTGATTTCATGAGAAATTTTTAATATTTCCATGTATTTTCTTTAAACATTAGAGTTATTTAATATCCTTGTTGATAATTTCAAAATCTGTACCACCTATGGATATACTTCCTTTGTCCCTTTTAGCTCTTGAATTTAAGTCATTGGGATTTGTTTTTATTATGTCTTTTAATTTTTAACTACATTTCAGATATTTGTATTTTAAAAACACTGGGGGGTGGGGGGTGGTCTCTGGGCTGATGATATCTTCCTTCAGAGAATTTAAACTTTTATCATGTAGATGGAGTAAAGGCAGATCATCTTGAGAGTGATTTTTTTAAAACTTTTATTGGAGTAGAGTTGATTTACAATATTGTGTTAGTTTCAGTTGGACAGCAAAGTGAATCAATTATACATATACAAATATCCACTCTTTTTTAGATTCTTTTCCCATATAGGCCATTACAGAGTATTGAGTAGGGTTCCCTGTGCTATACAGTAGGTCCTTATTAGTTACCTATTTTATATATAGTAGTGTGTATATGTCAATCCCAATCTCCCAATTTATCCCTCCCCACCATACCTGCTGGTAGCTATAAAGTTGTTTTCTACATCTGTGACTATTTCTGTTTTGTAAATAAGTTCATTTGTACCCTTTTTTTAGATTCCATATATAAGTGGTATCATATGATATTTGTCTTTCTCTGTCTGACTTACTTCCCTCAGTATGACAATCTCTAGGTTCACCCATGTTGCTGCAAATGGCATTATTTTGTTCTTTTTTATGGCTGAGTAATATTCCATTGTATATATCTACCACATCTTCTTTATCCATTCCGCTGTTGATGGACATTTAGGTTTCTCCTATGTCCTGGCTATTGTAAATAGTGCTGCAATGAACATTGGGGTGCATATACCTTTTCAAATTATGGTTTTCTTGAGAGTGATTTCATTCCATTTTGCTCTCCTTCATAGGTAAAACCTTTCAAGAGTCTCAGATGAGGGTCTGTAGTGCCTGTTGTGTCCCTTTACCTTTGTGGCTCTGACTCCAGTTTTTGTGTTTACATTTTATGTGGCTGCCAACATTTATCTTTAGCATTTTTAGTCTCATAACATCTGTTTTCTGCTTGGTTTCTGGGAATCTTGCTTCACACATATGGAGTCACCGAATACCTTGAATGGTAGTTACATACAGTATGGCTTCATTTTTAGTGCTTCCCTTTTCTTCTTTATTTCAGAAGATGTGTCTTTCTTTCCAGTTTCAGTAAATTTTGGCCATCTTTCCTTCAATACTGCTTCTTGTCCATACTTTTCCTTCCCATCTGGAATTACAAGTGTGTGTGTGTGTTTGTTTGTGTGTTTTGTGTGTGTGTGTGTGCGTGCACAAGCACAATTTTCACCTGTATTAGAATTCTAGTTTCTGTAATAAATAACTGCAAGTTTTCAGTAGCTTAACAAAACATGTGCTTATTTAACAATTATGTAACAATATAATACATGTCTTCCTGGTTAATGAGAAATTTTCCTTCACGTGGCCAAAATAAAAGCTCTAAAAGATTTAAGATAAAAGTAATGTTTGTGCATCCTTTTAACTCATGTTAAAGACTTAATTCAAATGCCATTTCCTTTCCGATACATCTATTCTGAAACTTATAAGGCAGTGTATATGGATATGTCTGACACCGTATATTTTTTGTAATGCCTTTAGGAAAGGTGTATGTAATTTAATGTTTATACCCCCTTAGCATTTTGTCATTTTGTCGATAGTGAAAGAAAATATTGAAACTTTTGTTGTAACTTTCAACACTTGATAGGAATAATGATTATATCTCTGTAAATTTTACGCTGTCACTCAAAATGCACTATATACAAATACATGTAACTTTACCCTTCGACAAATAAGAATGACATGTAATATTTTCTTTTGCTGTTTATAAAGGACAGTCAAGCTTACTATTCTGCTTTTTTAATTAAAAAATCTTTATTTTACAAACAAAACCTTATATTTACACAATGATTTTTAGATTTGCACAATGATTTTTAGATTATACTCAAGAAGTCTATTTTTGGAAATAATTCTGCATCTGTAGTAGATCTCTTCTCAACACTGAAGTTCTTTAATAACTCTCAATAATAAATGTTTGTCCTAGCGAAATTGGAATGGATGGCAATTGTTAATAATAAAATAAACTATTGGTTGTCAGGTTACTATTAGTGAAATATAGCCCATACAACTTGAAATTTGACAGTAATTCAACAATATAAATGACTTCCGGCAAAGCTTGATATTTTGGGATTTTATTATAAACTTTCTATTTTCTCCTATAAATCTCATTGAAATATAAAAAGCTAAATACAGGAGTAATTGACATGACATTATTTTAATAATACTTATTGAAAAATAAATGTTTTATATCTCTCCACTGATGTCTTTGGGAGAGATCAAATGCAGATACGTGTATCTTTACAGCAAAATCTTTAGTATATTATTGTTTTCAAGGGGAAGGAAAATCAATAGGAATATCAACAACAAGAAATAACGTACTTCAATGTAGAAAAAGACCTACCACAGGAGCATTTATGAACTTCAAGGCGAAAATAATCAGGGTTGAATCACACAAGTGGATAAAGTTTTTAAAAACTGAGTCAAATATTTATAGAGTCATGACTTACCTATCCAATATAAATATCTGTCCTTATTTTTTCAGACACTGAAAGGTTACAGATTTCCAATTTTTTCCTAATATTTTAGTCTCAGTAACAGGATTATACCTAAACCATTTTATTTTATAAAAATAATTTAAAAATCATATCCAATTGCCTAAGTTTAGCACATTTTACTCTGTTTTCTGAAAAAATAGATATAAAACCACCAATCCACTTAAAACAACATTATGAGTTTGATCAACATTATTTCAAAGGAAATATTATTTTTCTATTCCAAACATTTGGATTATCTGATACTTAATTAAAATTATTTTTCAAAGTACATGAAAAACATTTTTAAGTTGTTGGTATATTTCTAAATTGCTTTCCCAAAGAATCATGTTAACATTCTATTCCACCTATAGTGTACAAGATCATTTATTTCATTGAATTTTAATGTACTTTAGTATTTTTGTTACCTCTAATTTTTCTTCACCAATGACCAAAAATAAATAAATAAATAAACACACACAACATATTTTTAGTGTAATTAATAGGGAAGTTAAAAATATGCCCATGAAGTTTTGATATTTTTACCTTTATTTTTATAAAAATTATCTGTATAAGACATGTTCATTTTTAATGAATGAACTCCCACCACCACCAATACACATCTATGAGTCTATTCACTCAACAAGTACTGATTAACATCTATTGCATGTACAAGGCACTATTCTAGGAGGATAAATAAAGCAGTGAACAAAAGAGGTGAAAATGTCCATCCATATAGGACTTACCAATAATAAATAAACTAAATAAGCCAGTGTTAATTATGTTAGATGTTAGTAAGTGCTACGGAATAAAATGTTTTCTTAAGGAAAGCCAGTCTCAGAAGGTGATTTTAAGTATGAGGGAGTGAGCCTGTGGGTTTCTAGGGAAAGAAAGTTCTAAACAGAGTGGAGAGCATTCTGTGCAAAGAAACTTAGGAACAATTACCTAGTGTAATATATGGGGAGCAAAGATTCCAGTGAATTGGAGTGAATTGAATGAAGTATAAGATATTAAGGAATGAGATCAGAAAAGTCATGTATGACCAGATGTTGTGGTTACCCCATGTAAGTGGGATAAACTCCCTACCCAAAATTTGCTTCAGATGTTGAACTGATGATGACATACACACAGGCCAACTAAGATGAACTTATTACTCACTAGTGTAGCTTTCTGGGGAGAGCAGGGCATGCTCCCAAGTGGGTCAGAAAATGGCTTGAGAGATCAACAAGGAGCAACTGGCTTGGGTATTATATTGGTTAAGGGGCAGGGCTGAGGCAAGAGTTTCTGTGCATGAAGGCGGGGCTTGTATGGTTTGAACCTCCTTCTTCTGCTGGGGAGAGAGCATGCCTGCTTTCTTATCAGTTTGCACATAAGTATATGGAGCAATTAGGTAAAAAGGAGAGTAGAAATTTAAATTTGTCAACAAACATCAAAAATGAGTTACACCAAACCCTACTGGTTTTAACTCACAGAAGGGAAGCCATTTGAAGGTATTGAGCAAGCAGAGTCACAACATAAATCTAATTTAGTTCTACATGGAACACTGTGAGTGCTGTGTTGAGAATGGAAAGGTGAGGAAAGGAAGATTCATGGAAGCCAGATGTAAGAATTTGCCTTAATTTAGCGAAAGATGGTAGTGGCTCAGAACAAGAAATTAGCAATGGGTTTGACAGGAACTGATTGGGCTAAGAAATAGCAGGAATTGTTCATGAAATGGTTATGCTGAGAGAAAAAAGTTTAACCCTGAAAAATTGGGAAGATGAGATTGATGGCAATTGATAGAGGGAAACTCTGATACAAACAGTTTTGAGGGAAAACAAATAAGAAGCTACATTTGGCTCCGAAATTAATAAGGGCTTGGATATATAAACCTGGGGGTTAGAGCAAAGGTAAGAGAGTGATATGCAACTGAAAGATATTAGCAGAGATAATATTCAAACTATGGAATTGGATGAGAACCTAAGTAAATGACTGCATATAGAAAAAAAAATAATGCAGTACAGGGGCTGATCTATACAACACTGTAAAGTTCAGAGATCAGGTACATGTTGATGAAATAGCAGTGTAAGCTGAGAAGGTGACAGGGTTGGGAGTAAAGGAGGTATCCATGATATTGAGAAGATAAAGTATGTCGAGGAGGGAATAATAAACTGTAGTTTCCAGTTTCCCAGTTTCCAGAGGAGTGATGAGAATGAAATTTGCTTGAAGCTCATGAGAGAGTGGGAAGAGAAAACTTAAAGACAAGTAAACACAACTTATTTTGAGGAATAACTTTGCTCTAAAAGAAGGAATACATGGATGGCAATTTTTAAAGTTTTTTTTTTTTAAGTCAGTGGGAGAAATAACAGCATGCTTGTATGCCAATATGAAATATTTAGTAAAGTGGGAAAGTGTCTGATGCATGAGAGAGCAGGATTAGTTGGATGGGATCTAGAAACAAATGACAGTTTGGCCTTTACTAAAAACACAGGGATTAAAACCATCTTAATAATAAAATAAATCAAAGAATATTAGCACAAATTCAGGAGATGGGGTCATAGATTTTGTGGGAACTTGTGAAAGTTTTCCTCTGAATTTTTTCTATTCTCTGTGAAATAAGCATCAAAAACACTAACTAAATGATGATGGGGAAGAATTGTTAGAAGTTTGAGAAGAGAGAGAATGATACAGTGTAGTCTTGAAATTCTAACACTGTGCACCAAAGAACATCCAGGCACTGCAATGAACTTACATCGAAAACAATCTTTTTTTAAGGCATCTCAGTGATACCTGATAACCAATGGATGCTATGCTAACTACTGGGTTGACGTGTTAACAATTCCAATATTAGATTGTGCTGCATTCCTTTAGATAATGTCATTCTTTTGCAAAGCTGGTTTTGGTTGTTGCTTTGGTTGTTGCCTTGTGATGAAAAACAAGCAGTGCATGAAAATCAGTGTGGAGCTGGAAATGAAGGTGGTGGCATCCAATGTAATTCCAAGGGTTGAGAAATTGTACCACGCCCAACAAGGTGCCCATATCTCCTTAGTAAGTGATTGTGGTCATTTAAAATTGAAATTACAATGTTTTATTCCAATTTATATGTATATATTTTGTCATTTTGACATAAATGTTTATACATTTCCTAACCTAATAACCTAATAAATAGAACTGTTCAGTATTTCTTTTTATCTAAGGGTACCATATGAAAATTAGCAAGACACTAAGGGCTCCATGAACTGAGAAAGCTTGGATAATTATCATGTCTCCAGCACAGTAGAAGGACATGTGGACCAGGTGAATCACGATATGGTGGCTAGATGGCATTATAAGTGCACTTCATGTTCCCAGCCAGAATGTTAAAGTGAGATGAGACGTCATGATTTTGTGTTTTTCTTCAGCCTTATTCAGCTACACAAATGCAGTGTGTAATTCAAGGGGATTTAGCTTAACAAGGTTTGTGATTTTTTTCAACCGGTTAAATGTAAATCACGGAGAAATGACAGGAAGTTGAAAATATATTAAAGGGAGTGATTGCAATGACTGATAGTGTTATTTAAGATGGATTGGAGGAAAATAAAAATGTGAGGTAGGTGGAGTCCAATAAATAATATGTCATAGGATCAGAAGGGTTTAAGTTTCCACTGAAGTCAAGGAGTTGTATTCCGTGCGTGAGAAGCAATGGAAATGAGAATAAGAAGAGCCTGACATTATCAGTTATAAACAATTATAAGGTCTGTGTATGAAAATAAATATCTTAGGCAGAGTGAAGAACAAAAATAGATTTATTGGATGTCAAACGTGACTGAAGTTGGTTCAATAAAATGTGGGAGTAGAAAATTGAAAATAGCAAGTATAAACAACTGTTTTGAAGAAAAGATTCATTCTAAAAGGAAAGAAAGACAAGATCATAAAGATAGAAAGTTAAGAATATAAAAAAATCTCTTTTTACTATGACTTTTGCAAAGTACTTGCATTTCGAATATGAGCACTTATCACAGTTATAAAAACATGTAATAGATTAAAAGATATATAATAGGGTTCTTTTGATAATCATATTTGTGGCTAGAAAGGATGATTTTTTAAGTACATTCTGGCATATTATTATTTAGTACATTCTGGCATATTATTATTAAAAATTTTTCATTGTGTGTATAATTTAATACTATTAAATAATCTATATTTATATATCAGATGATGGACAAATATGTCTGCCTCGTTCATGTAGACGATTTTCTGTCTATACGTCTACCATTTTTACTTAAGTTCTTTATTTAAAGGACAATATGTCTCTGTCTAAAACAGTCTATTAGAATCAATATTTTAAAAGACTAGAAAAAAATAAGAAAAGGGAAGAAAAAGAAACTCTGCTATGTTTTTCTTTTGTATTTAGCATTCTCTTTAATATATTTTAATTGCAGTCTTAATTTTACTTGAAGATTATGATAAAACTTGCCTAACAGAAAATATTACATGTTTCAATATTCTTTGGACTTAGAAACACATACAGAAATATTGGTAGAGTAACAAATTTAACTTTAGAGAAAAGTTACACTGATTTCACACAGATTATTTTATCTTTAAGTGTTTGAAGAATTTTCAATTTCAGAGTTATCAAAATCCTTTGCAAAATTACTAATTGCCCATAACTAAAATTAGTATACTAAACAATTGGTTTATATATTAGAAAATATAGCATTATTTCCATACATCTTGTACATTAATAAAAATTAGGTGAACCTACACACACATATAAATAAATATCCTGCTATGCAATTTTAGAAGAATACATACATCCAGTGATTTTTCTTTTCCAAAGTTCACCTTTTAATTGAAATCTAAAACAACTTCAAAATTTTTCTTCCTTTGGATGTAAAATCTTTCAGAGAGTTGTAAACTATTACTCATTTTCCCATCTTTCTAATTGACGTTTGTATACTTTCATTTACAAAAAAGGTTTATTTTAATTCACTATATTTAGGTTTTTCTTTTCCAAACTAGTAGAGTAGGTTTATTTACATTGTTTTAGTGTTCTTTCCAGATAAAAATATAGCTTCCGAAATATCAAAAAATGTTTGCACTTCTCGTCAAGGAAAATAATTAAGTAAAATAAATTTCATCCTCAACTGGTAATTGCACTACAAAAATTCTAATACAATAGTAACTGAATCCATCGCATGAACAGGAGGAACTATGAAGTAAAGCATTCCAACATCATAATTTGGCTCTTTGATATATGTTTTAAGATCTATAAAATAGAAACTGCTATAATGAATGAGGTGAATGAAATTAAATGAATTCATAATATAAATACAAGAAGACAATACAAGAAAATACAATACAAGAGTTAAAGTTATTCTGGAGAAGTGCTAAATTAGCAAAGGAAAAAAACTTCATTTTTAATAGTTTACTTAGTGCATAAATTGAACAGAAAATTATATATAATAAATATTTTTAAAGCTCTTCTGCTAAAAACATAGACTGCAAGGCCTATTATCTTACCACTTTATCTCTGATTACAGGCATTTCTGCACGGTATTTAATATAAGAATCATCTGCAAATATATTTGGTCCCAAATATTTTCCCATTAGGAGAATTTTTGAATTCTTTTTTTAGAGAGTTAAAATCGGATTTTTGTAAAGTTTGGGTGAATAACACACAGAATTGAGAAGTACATTGAGTATGGTCTGAGATAATTTGAGCAGCTGGGAAAGCATAGAGGGTGGGTCAGAGTTTCCAGGGTTTAATGTGTGGCAAGAAAGAGTAATTTAAGATGATAATTATTGAAATTGGACAGATATAGTTTGTGAAATAAAAACATATGGACACTAGGCCCAAGACAGAGTGGTAATTAAGAATACAGAAAGAGAGGAAAGATCAAGTTAAAAATAAATTGCTGTGCTTCATAATTTTGCCTGAGCATGCAGGAATACTCATCTCTTACAAGATAACTTTTTAAAAATAAACCGCTGATCAGGGTGTGTCTATTTTTAAGAAATTTCTCATTTGATCAGGACTCTGTATCTAGAAATAATTTTAAATGGTCAAAATGATAATATCATGTAACTTTAAAAAGCGGACCATAAATTCCAAGATTGTATTAGTGATTACATAAGGATTAAGGATTTAAATTTTACAATGAGAAGATATATAAATGACTGACTAAATGCAAACAAATTTTAGAAGATTTGTATACGGAGAAGGTATCAATAATATCTGAAATATTGAAAATAAAATGTTCAGATTGGTAGTGAGTAGAAGTAATTGCTATTTTAATGAAGACAAAGTCAGGTAATTTCTATTGTAGTACTCTATTTCACATGTATTATAGAATTCAATTCCAGGAAGAATCTAATTATTCTCTTGACTCTCCATGCCTTAGGAAAAGAAATGAAAACAAATTGTATTTTCTTGCTTAGGGAAACCAATATGCATAGTATTTATTTAAAATTTTGCAAAGGCTTTTAATATGTGTATAATATTCACTCACCCATAGATATAATAATGAATGTATTTAGCCTTTTTTAAACCACTTTTTCAATTAAGCTGTCATTTAGCAACTTACAAAATTTCATCTAATAATAGAATATTAGAGTAGAAAAAGGTAGATAACTTTTATAATGTTATATTCTTGCAGAATTTTAATGCTAAGATAGGCATCTAAAATTTATTAAAGCAAGTTCCCACTGGTAAAAGAGGAAGGATAGGAAGACTTCATTGAAACTTATGTCATAATCTGTTTAGCATTTTAATGCATATGGCCCCAAAGATGGAAAGTAGCATAATCATTTTTTCTTAATGCATTTTACCATGGAATTCACTGTCTGAGAGATTTCTGGGGAACCTATGAATTCTTTTAAATCTTTCCCAAAATCTGAATTTGTCTTATGCCCTATTTTATTTGAAAATTACTTTCTGTATATCCTTACCACAGCCTTGAGATTTTCAATTCTAGCAAGTGAGACAATTAAGAAAATATTTCCTCACTGTATAATTTGTAAAGTAAGAGAATGGAATTAGCTAGAGAAAAAAAGATATAAAATAGAAATATTGGTAGGACTAGAAATTTCTGCAGTGAAGCTCTGGAAAGGTAAAGGAAATTGAGCGAAATTAATATTGAATTTTGGGATTGCATTCTTTCATCTTTTGATCTGGATAGCTGTGATGTTGGGACAAGAGGCTGTTCCAGGGTGCAGTCATAGTCTGAGGTTTTCTAAAAAAAAAAAATATTAAATATACTGTTGCCATAGAAACAAGTAGTTTATTAAAACATATACACTTGCACGTGTGAATTTCCCTCAGGTTGATTAATAATTAAAATAAATTACACTTTCACAGTATTTACAGAATACAACTATTTTTATAGCCTTGGGACCATGTGAATAAATAAATACAGCACTGTAATAGATATGGAGCCCCCCCAAGTACTGCTCAGTGCAGGGTCTGCACAAACATGTGGTAGCTCTGAATGTAGAACATTTATATGAAAGGAAAATCAATGGATAAATTAGGAAGAAAGCAGAATGTGTATTTACAAACATCTTTAAAATTACATTTGCTAACCATGTGGCAACATTAGGGAAACCAAAATAGAGGGACATCCTACAAAAAATCTAACTAGTACTCTTTAAAAGTATCAAAGTCCTGGTGAACAAGGAGAGCCTGAGAACTGTCAGAGATTAGAGAAGATCTAAGAGATGTGATTGAAAGCAACGTGATACCACGGATTGTGTCCTGGAACAGAAAAAGGACATTTTGTTGGAAAATCAAATCAAAATCTGTAGTTTAGTTAGTATTATATCAAATTAATGTCTTTGTTTTGAAATATACCATGGTTATGTAAGATTTTAAGATTAGGAGAAGCTGATTGAAGGGTGTATGGGAATACTTAGTATTACATATGTGAGTTTCTATAAATCTAAAATTATTTCCAAATAAATTTTTAAAAATACACCAGAATAAGACATTAAAATATTTCTAGGAAAGAAGCAATGTCACATTCTTAACGTCACATAAAATCACAGTTTACTCTCCTTTTTTCTCCTAAGGTATATGTTGCTCAATTATGACTTATTTTATCATGTCTTTGATTAATGGGTTATATCGATACCTTTGAGAGAATATTGACTGGAGAGTATTGACTATAAAGAAGATATAGAAATATTATCTCAAATCTTAATACTGTTTCTCCTACATTTTTTCTACTTTTTTTAACATTAAAACCTTTAGCATATTAATCATAATCATTTACAATTTTGTCTGATATTTCATACATCTGTGATTCTGAAAATTGCTGTGTCCTTTTGATCTGCTTTCTTACTTTTTAGTATGCGTCATAACTTTTGTTGAAATTCAGCAGTATTGCACTGCTATACACTACTCAACTCTCCGTAGCCTGGTGGGGAGAGGCTGGGCAGTGGTGAAGGGGAGGTAGGGGGAGGAGGAAGGTGGAAATCTTTTCTGTTTTGATCAAACCTCACTCTCAAGCAGTCACCATAATCCTGGGTTTGATGCTGTGGCCTCCTGGTTCTCCTGTCACTTTCCCAGCTATGACTCTGCACCCAACATGTATTCCTGCCCCTCCTCCTTTTCCATTACAGCGATCAAAAGTGCTACTCAGACTCACAGATAAATCTTCCACGTCTGCGAATGTCCCTAAGAAAGAGCAGCTCCAAACACCAACCACACCTCTCTCAACTTCTGTTTTCCCACAGATGTTAGCCAGGAAAGGCGTATATAAGGTACGTATAGAAAGTTCTTCAGTTAAAATTGTTCTTCCAGGTATTTTATTTTCTTCTGTCCTCCATTACTGGAAGTGAAAGTCTTTGTAAATAGATAAATGAACAGATTGGTACCAAAAAAAAGAAATATATATATATATAGAGAGAGAGAGAGAGAGAGATGTTAGACCCAGAGGATATGGTTTACAATGTTGAAGGTGACAAAAGCAAACAAACAAACAATACAATCATGTATTTATTGCTATAGTGGAGTTCACCTCACCAAAATGAGATTAAATATACTTTAACAGTAGTACATAAACCAAAGGAGATGGTATTCCTATTCCATATGGCTATATTCACGTGCTTACATGTGTGCATGTGCTTTTTTACACACGACAAAAGTTGCGTGTGGTTCTGTGGTCAATTTTGGATTGGTTATACTAACAAGGACTAAGTAAACATGTTTTTGAATATATTTGTTGATGAATAATAGAAAGAGACTGGAATGACTGAATGGAAACACTAATGGGAAATGCATGACCAAATGTTACAGGTAAGTTTCATAACTCTTGAAGGTTATTTGTAAGCTAGATATTTTGGCTGAGGAAATCGCACTTACCAAGCTTTCACTGAATGGAATATGGCCTTTAGACACATTAATTCTGCAAATTCAAGTTAATTTACATAATGTTGAGAGTTGAGCAGGAGGACAATGAAATATAGGTTTGGTGGATTCCATAAGAAAGCTACACAAAGTGAAACAATTTTTCTTTCAAAGATTAATTAAATAATTAGATTAAATTTTAATATTTTAGTTAATGAATACATATTTTTAATTTCTTACTCATATAAATTATAATTAGAACACAGGTAGATCATATAGTCATTTACTATTTTTTTTTAACATCTTTATTGGAATATAATTGCTTTACAATGGTGTGTTAGTTTCTGCTGTATAATGAAGTGAATCAGCTATACATATACATATATCCCCATATCTCCTCCCTCTTGCGTCTCCTTCCCACCCTCCCTAACCCACCCCTCTAGGTGGACACAAAGCACTGAGCTGATCTCCCTGTGCGATGCAGCTGCTTCCCACTAGCTATCTATTTTACATTTGGTAGTGTATATATGTCCATGCCACTCTCTCACTTCGTCCCAGCTTCCCCTTCCCCGTGTTCTCAAGTCCATTCTCTATGTCTGTGTCTTTATTCCTGTCCTGCCCCTAGGTTCTTCAGAACCTTTTTTTTTTTTTTTAATTTTTAGATTCCATATATATGTGTTAGCATACAGTATTTGTTTTTCTCTTTCTGACTTACTTCACTCTGTAAGTCTCTAGGTTCATCCACCTCACTACAAATAACTCAATTTCATTTCGTTTTATGGCTGAGTAATATTCCATTGTATATATGTTCCACATCTTCTTTATCCATTCATCTGTCAATGGACACTTAGATTGCTTCCATGTCCTGGCTATTGTAAATAGAGCTGCAATGAACATTGGGGTGCATGTGTCTTTGAATTATGGTTTTCTCAGGGTATATGCCCAGTAGTGGGATTGCTGGGTCATATGGTAGTTCTATTTTTAGTTTTCTGAGGAACCTCCATACTGTTCTCCATAGTGGCTGTATCAATTTACATTCCCACCAACAGTGCAAGTGGGTTCCCTTTTTTCCACACCCTCTCCAGCATTTATTGTTTGTAGATTTTTTGATGATGGCCATCCTGACTGGTGTGAGGTGATACCTCATTGTAGTTTTGATTTGCATTTCTGTAATGATTAGTGATGTTGAGCATCCTTCCATGTGTTTGTTGGCAATCTGTATATCTTCTTTGGAGAAATGTCTGTTTAGGTCTTCTGCCCCTTTTTGGGTTAGGTTGTTTGTTTTTTTGACATTGAGCTGTATAAGTTGCTTGTATATTTTGGAGATTAATCCTTTGTCAGTTGCTTCATTTGAAAATATTTTCTCCCATTCTGAAGGTTGTCTTTTTGTCTTGTTTATGGTTTCCTTTGCTGTGTAAAACTTTACTTATTATTTTTAATGAAAGATCTTTTTTAGTCCTCATTTAAATAGTATAGGCAGAGTGAAAGGATTTTTATAACCAGTTATCTTATTAGCTTATATATCTTTAATATAAGCTAAAATAAATCAAAAATGATTTATGGCCTTTATTGACATCTATTATTATTATAAACCTTTAAATGTCTCATTAGTCTCTCTAGCTACTGACTTAGGAGCTTATAAACATAGAGCCTTGTCTTGTAGGTATCAAAATACAGTACAAGGTGACAGTCCCAGACACTGTCCTAACATCATGGTAGGTCCAGTTGTATAGGTGTGAAGGAAATGCTATAGGAGCAAGATAAGGGAGTCCCATAATTTACTTCATGCAGTTACTTGAGGATATATTTGAAAAAGGTAAATTTTGAGCTGGATCTTTAAGAACTAAATAAAAATTTTGACAAAAAAGTATAGAGAAGAGACTCCAGGCAATGGTAAGAGTAGTAGCTTTGAGACACTAAATTGCATGATCCACTTGTGAGGTGATAAGGGATTTATCAAGTTTAAGCTATGGTAACTGAAGAGAGAGAGATAAACCATATTTTTCTGGGGCATATATATTATGCTAAGGGGTAAAACTGAGCTTCATGAAGTATATGGGTGGCTTCAAGTATTTGGGAGCAGATTTTTATTTTCAGAAGATAGTCCTAACAGCAGTGTGAAGCATATTGTGATATAGGAAGAGAATCATGGTGTCCATATAACTGCCTCCAAAAGTAAAGTATTTCTCCAGAGACAAATATCAGCTCCAATCCTTAGAGCCACAGGAGGATATATCTGGAATTTTCAACTATCACTTTGTCCACATTAGTGGATTAGAAATATAAATGTCTAGCTTCAGAGTACCCAGTTACTAATATATAAACATCAAACTTGTATGAAACCTTACATGAATATTCCCTTAGCCATCCTAGATTGACTTTCTCTTTGAGGTAATCAAATGGTTTATGCCTGAAATATCCCTCTAATTCCCATTGCCCATAAGGAATTAAGCCATTTAATTTATAACATTATGTATCATCAACAACAAGTTTTAAAAAATTCACTTTTGTTACACTGGTATTGATGGTACAGGCAATTGTTTATTCAATTTATTTAAAAAAAGTACTTGTGCTTCTAACATAGTCTGGGCACTGTGTTATTTCAAATAAGTGTTTGGTTTACAAATAAAGCTTTTTTTTTAACTTAAGGAATTTAGAAAGTAATAGATGAGGTACATGAATAAACAGGAAATTACAATACTGTGAAAAATGCCTCATTGGGAATAAGAATCACATGTCTTTCTAATAGTAATTTATGACACTTTCAAACTATCTTTTTAATTTTGATTTCTCTAAACCAGTCTATTATTAAAACCAGCTATACAATTAAAAATACTCTATATTCCCTTAACATATGTACTTTGATCTATTGAAATGTGACTTTCTTTAGCATTCAAAATATGTCATTGATTTAGAAATAGCGAGAATAATGAACATTTACTTAATGATACTATGGAAAGAATAGGATTTATTAAAACATTAAGGCACAAGTAATTATTGATGAGCAAAGGTGGACATGCACATAAAATGCTGATTTTCTGACTGAGAAAAATAATATACGGATTTAAAATATGTAAGATATTTATTGAACTCTGACCATTGGGTACATTTAAATTCTTTTGAGTAGGATATGAAAGAGACTTATAGTAATGAATATATCAGTTCCTGCTTTTTAACTGAAGTATAAACTTCTTAAATTATCTCTATTTAGGCAAGAAACTGTTAATAAAATCAAGTTCTGAAATAGTTTGCTACAAAAATATCTTCAGACAATGAATAGTCAAGAGAATATCCTGTTGGGAATATCAAAGCCTGATACTGCTTTGTACAATGGCTATATTTTTAAAAAGTAGTTTTGACCAACAATAAACAATGCTTGTGAAATGATTGCTTACATTTTAATTTGCTAGCTAGTACTTTGTTTACAGTATGCAAAATGGTAGGTTCCAAAGCCCCTTTTCAAAATGTGCCTAATGATCTGAGAGAACACAGATTTGGCTATTGTAACAAGCTGTGTAGCTCTGTGATAATTGGAGGCAAGAGTGATCTTGTGATAATCTGCTATTTACTGTAGATCAAAATATGTCTTTGAGGAAAACTGCCATTATTGCCTTTCCTTCCTTCACAGATGAAGTCCAGTATCCTTAAAGCAAAAGTTATATCTGAAGAAGCTATATGTGGACCCCATTCAAAGCAAGTAGACAAATAAGATGCCAGAAATCAAACACTGGCACTATGAGACAATTACTTAGTTTTCTAACATTTTTCTTGTGGTTTATGAATTTACAAATAGATTGAGGCAGTATGTATGCATATGTCATCTAATTAAAAATAAAGATATATGCCTTAGGTAATAACATGGCTTATTTCAGAAAAACACTTTCAACAGGGTTGAATAGAACTGAAGCAAAATAACTTATAGGGAAGAAAGAAAGAACATGGGCTAAAAGAAAAAAAAGACAAAACACAAAACAAATAAAACCAAAATCAAAACAAACAAACACACAAACCTACCAAAGGAAACTAAGACAAAGAAAAGATAAAGCAATCCTAGGAGTAGTAAATTTACTAGAACATGATAGATTAGGAAAATTAGATTACAGAGATTAAGCAGAAACAAATACACAAAATAACAAAGCAGGATTAAACATGAACGTCTTATGGATCTTGGGAGCCCAGTTATTTCTGCTACTCAATACCATAATGGCATTTGTGCTGGGATGTGGTAGGGAACTGAGATGTTACCACCACCATATTAAAAAGATGATTAATTTTCATCACCAAAGCATTGAACTGAGGACCCACATTATTGAAAAGGAAACAAATGAGGAAAAAAACTGGCTTTTAATTCTTTGCATGTATGAGTGGAACAAAGGTAGACTAATACCCTAATTTAGTCTATCTAAACTGGGAGTTCTGCCCAGGGGTGGCCTTTCCTGTGTTCCTGGCCAGGAAAGCAACTGAAGGAGGAGTCTTTCCTCAGCCTGGACAGCAATCAGCCTCTAGTAAGTAAAGCTTTTATCCTGACCTTCCAAACAGATTTTTTTTCCTAAGGAAACAACTGGAAATATAGAATACAGTGTCAATTTTAAGAAATTATTTCAGTCTTTAATTTGCTATATTAACATATTCAGTAAAATTTGAAAATGAGTAATAATTTATACTAAACATATCTTTTCATTTGAATAATTCTACTTGCTGGGTTGTTATTTATAACAGTACAAGAAACTGTATAATGCACTTGATTAAAAAAAAAAAAAAGTACAGTAAAAATCACAATAAATGAGCTCCCTAAGGCTAAAACAATGTTTCAACACAAGAATATTCAGCATGGAAATATTGCTTCTGGCAGATGTGATGGAGCAAAAGTATGTTTTAAACTAGATTTAATAATCTGCTTACTAAATTTGTTACATGGTACAAACAGCATTTTCCCATTTTGTTTAAAAACCGGGATATTTTGAATAAAAGCTTCTAATTTTATTCCCTATTTTCAAATTATTTCTTTTTTGCTGTTAAGAAGTGTCACATTGAACTGTGTTTATCTTCTAGCATTTTTCTCAATAATGTAGTTTTAGATACATTTACTGAAATGACTTGGTACATTTTATAATATTGCTTGTATTGAAAAAATTATTTTCACTATTCTTTTTCTTCAGTTACATCATAAGACTTTGTATTATTATATATGAAACTTGGTGGTAAAAGCTTTTATCTTTTCCTTGAAAAACAATCATTGTGTTTTTTTTTTTTCAATGCATGGACTTTTAATTTGATCATTATCACATATTACTTTTTTTTTCCTGAATTTTATTTTATTTGTTTTTTTATACAGCAGGTTCTTATTAGTCATCAATTTTATACACATCAGTGTATACATGTCAATCCCAATCGCCCAATTCAGCACACCACCACCCCCACCCCCTGCCGCTTTCCCCCCTTGGTGTCCATACATTTGTTCTCTACATCTGTCTCTCAA
This sequence comes from Balaenoptera musculus, assembly GCF_009873245.2. Lineage (NCBI taxonomy): Eukaryota > Metazoa > Chordata > Mammalia > Artiodactyla > Balaenopteridae > Balaenoptera > Balaenoptera musculus. Next base: position 117,640,847 of record NC_045786.1, read on the forward strand.
TTTCTGCCCTGCAAACTGGTTCATCTGTACCATTTTTCTAGGTTCCACATATATGTGTTAATATACAATATTTGTTTTTCTCTTTCTGACTTACTTCACTCTGTATGACAGTCTCTAGATCCATCCACATCTCAACAAATGACCCAATTTCGTTCCTTTTTATGGCTGAGTAATATTCCATTGTATATATGTACCACACCTTCTTTATCCATTCGTCTGTCAGTGGGCATTTAGGTTGCTTCCATGACCTGGCTATTGTAAATAGTGCTGCAATGAACATTGGGGTGCATGTGTCTTTTTGAATTATAGTTTTCTCTGGGTATATGCCCAATAGTGGGATTGCTGGGTCATATGGTAATTCTATTTTTAGTTTTTTAAAGAACCTCCATACTGTTCTCCATAGTGGCTGTATCAATTTACATTCCCACCAACAGTGCAAGAGGGTTCCCTTTTCTCCACACCCTCTCCAGCATTTGTTGTTTGTAGATTTTCTGATGATGTCCATTCTAACTGGTGTGAGGTGATACCTCATTGTAGTTTTGATTTGCATTCCTCTAATAATTAGTGATGTTGAGCAGCTTTTCATGTGCTTCTTGGCCATCTGTATGTCTTCTTTGGAGAAATGTCTATTTAGGTCTTCTGCCCATTATTGGATTGGGTTGTTTGTTTTTTTAATATTGAGCTCCATGAGCTGTTTATATATTTTGGAGATTAATCCTTTGTCCGTTGATTCATTTGCAAATATTTTCTCCCATTCTGAGGGTTGTCTTTTTTGTCTTGTTTATGGTTTCCTTTGCTGTGCAAAAGCTTTTAAGTTTCATTAGGTCCCATTTGCTTATATTTGTTTTTATTTCCATTATTCTAGGAGGTGGATCACAAAAGATCTTGCTGTGATTTATGTCAAAGAGTGTTCTTCCTATGTTTTCCTCTAAGAGTTTTATAGTGTCCGGTCTTACATTTAGGTCTCTAATCCATTTTGAGTTTATTTTTGTGTATGGTGTTAGGGAGTGTTCTAATTTCATTCTTTTACATGTAGCTGTCCAGTTTTCCCAGCACCACTTATTAAAGAGACTGTCTTTTCTCCACTGTATATCCTTGCCTCCTTTGTCATAGATTAGTTGACCATAGGTGCGTGGGTTTATCTCTGGGCTTTCCATCTTGTTCCACTGCTCTATGTTTTTGTTTTTGTGCCAGTACCATATTGTCTTGATTACTGTAGCTTTGTAGTATAGTCTAAAGTCAGGGAGTCTGATTCCTCCAGCTCCATTTTTTTCCCTCAAGACTGCTTTGGCTATTCAGGGTCTTTTGCGTCTCCAAACAAATTTTAAGATGTTTTGTTCTAGTTCTGTAAAAAATGCCATTGGCAATTTGATAGGGATTGCATTGAATCTGTAGATTGCTTTGGGTAGTATAGTCATTTTCACAATGTTGATTCTTCCAATCCAAGAACATGGTATATCTCTCCATCTGTTTGTATCATCTTTAATTTCTTTCATCAGTATGTCATAGTTTTCTGCATGCAGGTCTTCTGTCTCCCTGGGTAGGTTTATTCCTAGGTATTTTATTCTTTTTGTTGTAATGGTAAATGGGAGTGTTTCCTTAATTTCTCTTTCAGATTTTTCATCATTAGTGTATAGGCATGCAGGAGATTTCTGTGCATGAATTTTGTATCTTGCAACTTTACCAAATTCATTGATTAGCTCTAGTAGTTTTCTGGTGGCATCTTTAGGATTCTCTATGTATAGTATCATATCCGCAAACAGTGACAGTTGTACTTCTTCTTTTCCAATTTGTATTCCTTTTATTTCTTTTCCTTCTCTGATTGCCGCGGCTAAGAGTTCCAAAACTACGTTGAATAATAGTGATGAGAGTGGGCATCCTTGTCTTGTTCCTGATCTTAGAGGAAATGCTTTCAATTTTTCACCATTGAGAATGATGTTTGCTGTGGGTTTGTCATATATGGCCTTTATTGTGTTGAGGTAAGTTCCCTCTATGCCCACTTTCTGGAGAGATTTTATCATACATGGATGTTGAATTTTGTCAAAAGCTTTTTCTGCATCTATTGAGATGATCATATGGTTTTTATTCATCAGTTTGTTAATATGGTGTATCACATTGATTTATTTGAGTATACTGAAGAATCCTTGCATCCCTGGGATAAATTCCACTTGACCATGGTGTATGATCCTTTTAATGTGTTGTTGGATTCTGTTTGCTAGTATTTTGTTGAGGGTTATTGCATCTATATTCATCAGTGATGTTGGTCTGTAATTTTCTTTTTTTGTAGTATCTTTGTCTGGTTTTGGTATCAGTGTGAAGGTGGCCTCATAGAATGAGTTTAGGTGTGTTCCTTCTGCCGCAATTTTTTGGCAGAGTTTGAGAAGGATGGGTGTTAGCTCTTCTCTAAATGTTTGATAGAATTCACCTGTGAAGCCATCTGGTCCTAGACTTTTGTTTGTTGGAAGATTTTTAATCACAGTTTCAATTTAATTACTTGTGATTTGTTTGTTCATATTTTCTATTTCTTCCTGGTTCCGTCTTGGAAGGTTATACCTTTCTAACAATTTGTCCATTTCTTCCAGGTTGTCCATTTTATTGGCATACAGTTGCTTGTAGTAGTCTCTTAGGATGCTTTGTATTTCTGCTGTGTCTCTTGTAACTTCTCCTTTTTCATTTCTAATTTTATTGATTTGAGTCCTCTCCCTCTTTTCCTTGATGAGTCTGGCTAATGGTTTATCAATTTTGTTTATCTTCTCAAACAACCAGCTTTTAGTTTTATTGATCTTTGCTATTGTTTTCTTTGTTTCTATTTCATTTATTTCTGCTCTGATCTTTATGATTTCTTTCCTTCTGCTAACTTTGGGTTTTGTTTGTTGTTCTTTCTCTAGTTCCCTTTGGTGTAAGGTTAGATTGTTTATTTGCGATTTTTCTTGTTCCTTGAGGTAGACTTGTATAGCTATAAACTTCCCTCTTAGAACTGCTTTTGCTGCATCCCATAGGTTTTGGGTCGTCGTGTTTTCATTGTCATTTGTCTCTAGGTATTTTTTGATGTCCTCTTTGATTTCTTCAGTGATCTCTTGGTTATTTAGTAACGTACTGTTTAGCCTCCATGTGTTTGTGTGTTTTACATTTTTTTCCCTGTAATTCATTTCTTATCTCATAGCGTTGTGGTCAGAAAAGATGCTTGATATGATTTCAATTTTCTTAAATTTACTGAGGCTTGATTTGTGACCCAAGATGTGATCTATCCTGGAGAATGTTCTGTGCGCACTTGAGAAGAAAGTGTAATCTGCTGTTTTTGGATGGAATGTCCTATAAATATCAATTAAATCTATCTGGTCTATTGTATCATTTAATGCTTCTGTTTCCATATTTATTTTCATTTTGGATGATCTGTCCATTGGTGTAAGTGAGGTGTTAAAGTCCCCCACTATTATTGTTTTACTGTCGATTTCCTCTTTTATAGTTGTTAGCTGTTGCCTTATGTATTGAGGTGCTCCTATGTTGGGTGCATATATATTTATAATTGTTATATCTTCTTCTTGGATTGATCCCTTGATCATTATGTAGTGGCCTTCCTTGCCTCTTGTAACATTCTTTATTTTAAAGTCTATTTTATCTGATATGAGTATTGCTAATCCAGCTTTCTTTTGATTTACATGTTCATGGAATATCGTTTTCCAACCTCTCACTTTCAGTCTGTATGTGTCCTTAGGTCTGAAGTCGGTCTCTTGTAGACAGCGTATATATGGGTCTTGTTTTTGTATCCATTCAGCAAGCCTGTGTCTTTTGCTTGGAGCATTTAATCCATTCACGTTTAAGGTAATTATTGATATGTATGTTCCTATGACCATTTTCTTAATTGTTTTGTTTTTGTTTTTGTAGGTCCTTTTCTTCTCTTGTGTTTCCCAGTTAGAGAAGTTCCTTTAGCATTTGTTGTAGAGCTGGTTTGGTGGTGCTGAATTCTCTTAGCTTTTGCTTCTCTGTAAAGCTTTTGATTTCTCCATCGAATCTGAATGAGATCCTTGCCAGGTAGAGTAATCTTGGTTGTAGGTTCTTCCCTTTCATCACTTTAAGTATATCCTGCCACTCCCTTCTGGCTCGTAGAGTTTCTGCTGAGAAATCAGCTGTTAACCTTATGGGAGTTCCCTTGTATGTTATTTGTCGTTTTTCCCTCGCTGCTTTCAATAATTTTTCTTTGTCTTTAATTTTTGCCAATTTGATTACTATGTGTCTTGGCGTATTTATCCTTGGGTTTATCCTGTATGGGACTCACTGTACTTCCTGGACTTGGGTGGCTATTTCCTTTCCCATGTTAGGGAAGTTTTCGACTATAATCTCTTCAAATATTTTCTCTGGTCCTTTCTCTCTCTCTTCTCCTTCTGGGACCCCTGTAATGCGAATGTTGTTGCATTTAATGTTATCCCAGAGGTCTCTTAGGCTGTCTTCATTTCTTTTCATCCTTTTTTCTTTATTCTGTTCTGCAGCAGTGAATTCCACCATTCTGTTTTCCAGGTCACTTATCCGTTCTTCTGCCTTAGTTATTCTGCTATTGATTCCTTCTAGTGTAGTGTTCATTTCAGTTAATGTATTCTTCATCTCTGTTTGATTGTTCTTTAATTCTTCTAGGTCTTTGTTAAACATTTCTTGCATCTTCTCGATCTTTGCCTCCATTCTTTTTCCAAGGTCCTGGATCATCTTCACTATCATTATTCTGAATTCTTTTTCTGGAAGGTTGCCTATCTCCACTTCATTTAGTTGTTTTTCTGGGGGGTTATCTTGTTCCTTCATCTGGTACATAGCCCTCTACCTTTTCATCTTGTCTATCTTTCTGTGAATGTGGTTTTTGTTCCACAGGATGCAGGATTTTAGTTCTTCTTGCTTCTGCTGTCTGCCCTCTGGTGGATGAGGCTATCTTAGGGGCTTGTGCAAGTTTCCTGATGGGAGGGACTGGTGGTGGGTAGAGCTGACTGTAGCTCTGGTGGGCAGAGCTCAGTAAAACTTTAATCCACTTGACTGCTGATGGGTGGGGCTGGGTTCCCTCCCTGTTGGTTGTTTGGCCTGAGGCAACCCAACACTGAATACTACCTGGGCTCTTTGGTGGGGCTAATGGCGGACTCTGGGAGGGCTCACACCAAGGAATACTTCCCAGAACTTCTGCTGCCAGTGTCCTTGTCCCCATGATGAGCCACAGCCAACCCCCACCTCTGCAGGAGACCCTCCAACACTAGGAGGTAGGTGTGGTTCAGTCTCTTATGGGGTCACTGCTCCTTCTCATGGGTCCCGATGCACACACTACTTTGTGTGTGCCCTCCAAGAGTGGAGTATCTGTTTCCCCCAGTCCTGTCAAAGTCCTGCAATCAAATCCCACTAGCCTTCCAAGTCTGATTCTCTAGGAATTCTTCCTCCTGTTGCCAGACCCCCTGGTTGGGAAGCCTGACATGGGGTTCAGAACCTTCACGCCAGTGGGTGGACTTCTGTGGTATAAGTGTTCTCCAGTCTGTGAGTCACCCACCCAGCAGTTATGGGATTTGATTTTACTGTGATTGTGCCCCTCCTACCGTCTCACTGTGGCTTCTCCTTTGTCTTTGGTGGTGGGGTATCTTTTTTGGTGAGTTCTAGTGTCTTCCTGTCAATGATCACCCAGCAGCTAGTTGTGACCCTCGTGTTCTCACAAGAGGGAGTGAGAGCATGTCCTTCTACTCCGCCATCTTGGTTCAGGGCCTGGTCCACATATTCAGTGGTTAAAAACTTTTCATTCACACTTTGTCATGTCCTAATAGCTGAAGAGACTGTAATCTTACAGTTTTTAAGTTAAGTTTCAGCAGTGAATGGAGGTATATATGTGGGAGATGGAGAATTACTGAGTGTGATGAGAGGGGCAAATCAGAGATTCTGGAACAAATAAAGCCTCTAATGAATGTCAAGACATATAAAGAGTCTCATGGCTGTCCTCAATATCTTCTAGAAAGTTTATTGTTCAACATCACTTACCTTTGAGAGGATTTGGACTTGTGTATACATGACTTAACTCCATCCAAATTTTGCTTCTGAAACATACCCTCTAGGAAAAGTATTGCACCCATATAATCTTAAAGGAGCGAACTAAAACATGGAGATAAATAATTCCACTCGTTCTCTTTTCCCATTTACAAATGTTACAGCAGCTTTTCATGTGCAATACAAATGGGTGATAAGAGACCCCACCCCCACCCTCAATATATGTTTTGATTTATCCGAGATACTGACTCATTCAGCCTATCCTCTCAAAGCTTTCCCTGACTCCTAGCTCCCTGATGTGCACCCTGTTTCAAGTTAACCTGTCTTAGGGTAGGGTTATGCAAAAGTGCAGGAACGCTCAGTTCTTATGGGCTAACGGCCTTTTATATTCCATGTTTAACCTGTTGATGAGGAATAACTTTTATGAACAAGCTGTGTTCTTCTTGGTAAGGAAACAGTTTTTCCTGTTTTGACCATCACAATCAATGGGTGTAAATCTTCAGGGCTGCACCCTGCAGGCCTGTAAGCTTTATAATTGCCTAGCCCTGAACGGCCCAGAGGCAGCAACAGAGACATCAATGATTTACTGGGTAGGGGATCTTATAAGTTTGAAAAACTTTCCTGGTCAGTTACCAGGAAAACCAGAGGCTGGGGCAGGGGGCAAGCATGTAGACAGTTACTAATTCAGCCCTATCATTAAGAGGATTGGATAGTCATATGAGTGAAGTAGGGAGTGCTCAAGCAGGAGATGTACAGAGAGCAGAAGAGCAGCCATCTTGAATGATCTGACCATACAGTAACAAAGGGGCATCCAAATCCCGGTATTTCTTTATCTCTTACTCTAGGTTTTAAACAATCTCAAAATGCCATTTAACTTTAGTTCTTATGGAAACTGTTGTGTAGATTTCTTTGTAGCTAAATAATCTTCTCTCTAAATCTAGCTTCTCCACTGACTTCCCTTGTGTAAATTTGGTGAATTGTGTCATTGAATTTGTAAAATTTATTCCTTCTAGGGGCAAGCTCTCTAGGGCCCATAGTTGCATAGAGCTCTCACTTTGTTTCTGAATTGAATCACCAAGCTCTGTTCTAGGAATCTTGGCTTCAGGAGAGCTCAAAGCAGAAATTCCCAGCAGGGGTTTTATGCCCTTCTAATCTCATAGGCAAGTCAGGCTATCTAAACTGTTATGCTAGATAAAAATCATTAATAAATAAAGTGACCTTGGGGGTTGCCATGGGAATTTCTGATTTCAGAAAGAACACCTTATATCCCACCGTCCTTATGCCGGCCAAGAGTCAAAACCAGACATCCAGCCCTTCCCAGTGAAGACAGAGCTTTTTTTCAGTTCAGCTGTAAATCACCTCTATGCTACACAAGTGTTTGTTAGTTTATATGTTAAGATTTCACCAAATACATTTTATACTTTCTAAAGAAATCTTAGTGTTCTGTCCTACATTATCAATTTGACAGGGTTACAATTACTGCTATGAGATTATAACATACAGTCTTACTGTGAGAAAACAAAATTATATATATATATATATATATATATATTTATATATATATATATATATATATATATATATATATATTCAATTACATAGTAATATCCTACCCATAGAACTTAGTTTAGGTTTAAAACGTTTCAGTCGGCTCTTATTTTTCTCTAAATTTTATGAGTTATTAATATAAAGTTAATAATTTAATAATAGAAATAAAATTAGGTCTGTGCTAATTGAAAAAGTGCCAAATGTACGTAATTTTTCTTTGAAGAGTTTAAATGCCTCATCCAATTTCTTCTTCCTAATTTTTCTGATGGAAAGATGCCAGACTAGATCTGAACACGGTCAAAACGATTTAACTGCACTGAAATTCTCAGTTTTTTCTTACTATATTATTTTTGCCTTTCTCTCTGAAGAAACCACCCACCGTCACATTATGTCATTGGTAAGCTCAAAAATACATGAACTGTGGTAAATGCACCCCATATGCAATGCCAAATACTCATTAAACTCAAAATCCATTAAACTCAACTGTGGTGGGAAGCTGTGGAAGTAAAGGTGAAATTTTAGCTATTTCAGTGGAATAAAGCTGAAATGCTGAAAACACAGGAGTTCTTTTATTACTGATGAACTGCCACAAGAGATAATTGGACCTACTCTTATTTAATTGAAAGGCTTTGGAGGTGAGTTTCTTTAAAAGCAAACTGATGACACTGAAAACTGCAGTCTGTGGAGTTGATTGAAGTTTATCAGAAAGTTTATCAGTTGGCCCATTTATTAAGTTACACTGGATCACCTTCCAGGGTTTTGTGTGTGATAGATGATTTTTATGAAAGAAATCTTACTATTTGAATTAATATGTTTGAAAATTCACATATGTCTGCTTAAAGTGGTAAATAAGAATGAAAAAAGTGAATTTTGAATTGAACTTCTTTACAAAAATAATGTAGCTAAATTCCATCAATCTGAGATGTTAGATGCCAACATGCAGTGTTTTATATCTTCCTATAAAGAGAATAAAATTTTGTATAAATTTAAAAAATACTTTACTTTCAATGATTACATTTTATTGCTCAGTCTCCAAAGAATGCTTTGAAATGCATAATTATTTTTAAAACTGAGCTTAATGCCAACCATTTTATTTCCTTTCCATGGAAAGTGAAAGGCCCAAATCTCAAAAGAGTTTTGGCACATTCGAAATGGTTTTGTCCATTTATAATTCTATTGCTACTATGTCTATGGAAATGTATTTCAAGTTTAAATAACAAGCCACATGAATGAGTCAGATGCTAAGTGAGGATTACTGCTTGCTCTGACTGTATTTTAACCTAAGAAGAAAAAGTGTGTCTAGAGGAGACTGATGTGGGAAAGCAGGAGTAGGGGTTTTAAATTTATTATTCTACCAATTTGTTTACTGATATTCAACACATCTGTTAATCTGCTTTATGACATTTTCATGTGGTAAAATTTTAACAGTTAAGATATTAATTGATTCAATGAGCATTGAAGTGTGGAAATTACAGTTGTGTTCCTTTATTTCTTTTTAAGTAAATATATCTTTTTATTCTTCAATTATAAGATGAAGTAAGTGACTCTCCCAAGAGAGAGGCCAAAGTATATATCAAACTATAGTTTTTGTATTTGCTACTTGATTTTACAATTATTTGTGTAATTGCATGTTTTTCAAGCTAATATGTACTTGATTTGGCTTTAAAAACTCGTCATTTGTTCAATCTTCTCCTATGAATGATTTTTTCATACACAGATTGCATTCTTAATGTTTATTTATGTACTTTTTTAGCATGATAAGACAATGTAATAATACAAAAAACTTAAAGGTTTATATTTGTTTTGACAAGGAAATGAATCATGTAAAGGTGTTTCTTATATGGGCAAATGCTGCTTTTGATATAAATTTTACATGAAAGCTTCCCTCGTCTCCATGAACTCTGCCCTGCCATGTAATCAAATCATTCCTGGGTGCGTGATCGCAGACACTGGTGGCTTTGCATATAGACGTAGCAGGGTCCTGATGCAGGGCTTCCGAGCCTGGGGTCCTCTCTTCCTCTGTGGTCCTGGCTTTTGTGCCTTATGTGGTCACTGGGCCTTGCTCCATCTACTTCAGAAGCAATAAAAAAATGGGCAAGATTTGCAGATGCTTCCAAGTTTCCAAGGACCAGCAAAGATAGCAGTCTGTTTAGAAATTTGAATTTTATTCATATGTCTATCATAGGACTATAGTTATCATTTTCTGGGTTTTTTGTTTTGTTTTGTTTTCATTTTGTTTTTTATTGGAGTATAGTTGCTTTACAGTTGTGTTCCTTTAAACAGATTTTCCTTTGGTTTTTTTGAAATTGAGTTTTATTATTCCTCCCAAAAGACATAAATGAAGAATTTTTTTAAAAAGTGAACTAAATTGAGAGAAAGAGACTTGCTTTTTTACCCTAAGTATCCTCACAAACTCTCTTATTGTTATTACACCCATAAGAAGGAACCCCAGAACTGTGAAGACAACATCCAAATGTGGTGAATAAAATAGATTTGTAGTCATATGTGATAATAATAACATGTGCACTGTGCTCAAAACATTACCTCAGTCTTCACAACACCCTGTTTAAAAACGCAAAACAAAACAACGCAGAACAGTGGCTTTTTTATCCCCACTTCAAATGTCAATAAACTGACATTTAGAAAAGTTTTGATATTTTGTCCTATGAGGCATCTCCAGTAAATGATGTTGCATTAGTATTCTGACAACTATTTCAGTGATTTTTAAGTTTCATAATCGCTAAATTAAAAAAAAATACTTATATAAAAATATATAAATTAAATTTTAAAATTATAAAAATATTAAAAATTAAAATTATAAATTATATATAGGGAGAGGAAGGCTGGGGTTAAGACTTTTGTTATATACACTTTCAATAGAATGGTTTAATTTTAAAATGAATTTTTAAGAGTGAAAAATTAGGAAGTAGCTAATCACTAAATTAAAATTCATCTCTCAAGCCAGAACTATCCCCTGAATTCAGGGTTTCGAGGTTATATATCTCCCTGAAAATTTAGCACATATAAAATGATTTGTTATAAATGTTGCACAGAAAATAAAACTAGATAATGTGAAAAAGAGTAACAGGAATGGTTTGCAATTTGAGGTAGGATGTTCAGGAAAGACCTTTCTATGATGTGATTTGAGCCAACACCTGAAGGTGGTGATGGAGCAACCTCTAACGAAAATCTAAAAGAGCATTCCAGAAAGAGTACTTAGCAGGTTCTGAAGCCTGGGGTCAAGAATATGCTCAGCATTATTTAGAAAGAGCAGAGCAGTCAGTGTGGCTGGACACAGCAAATGAGAATTTGTAAGAGTTAGAACTGAAACCTCATGGGAAGAGTGTTGTGGTAAGAACCACACATATGTTGTGGTTAAAAATTTGGGTAATATTCTCAGTGTGATGAAATATTTGGAGGGGAGGTTGTTGTGCTGAGAAGAAAAATAATGACTTGATTATTCCAACTGATTGTGAAGAGTAAGATATAGAGGAACCAAGAGTGGAAGCAGGAAGGGGAGTTTGGAGGCTCCTGTAGTGGTCGCATTGAGAGATGATGGTGACAAGGTCATTAGCAGTGAATGCGGTGATACATGATCCAGGATATATTTTGGGATTAAAGCCAAAGGATAATTCTTGATGATGGTTGAGATGTGATAAAAAGAAAGGATTTAAGGATGATTATAAGATTTTTAGCTTAAGCAACTGGTACAGTTTACTTACATGACGAAGCTGGCAGAGCAGCAGATAGAAGTGGAGTTCAAAAATAAAGACATTGATTTTGGAAATGTTGGGTGTTCATTTGACATACAAATAGAGATGTTAACTAGTCAGTGGGAGGTATGCTTCTAGAATTAAAGAAATATAACTTTGAATTCCTGATTATAGATGGCAGTGAGGCCATGGGTATAGATGAAAGCAAGGAAATTGTTATAAATAGGGAAGAGAAGAGGTCATAAAACTGACCTCTGGGACGTTTCAATAATTTGACATCAAAAAGATGGGATAAATCGAGCAAGAGACAGTGAAAAGCAGGAGACCAATGAGGTAGCAAGAAAACCAGAGTGTGTCGACTCTGAAGCCAAGCAAAGAAAGGTTTCAAGAAACAGGGGGTAATACACTATGTCAAATGATGCCGCTAACTCAGGTGAGATAATAACTTAGTGACCACTGGATTTAGGGTTTTAGTTTGTTTTCAGAGTTGCCAAGAGGATTACATAAAATGCAAAGATAATTAACAAATAAATAAGATACTTAATTTTACTCTTTTCAATGTGAGAATAAAACCTAAGATACATGGGGAAGCCATCATTTCTAAGATACTTATGGGAGCCATCATATAAAATTTAATGTGTGAGAGAGTATTTGAAACACCCCTTGAGAGACAAGTAAGATTTTAGCAGATAGAGTTAGTGTGGAACAAAAGCAAAGGGACAGGAAATAATGAACAGTTTGTGTGGAATAGAGTATAGGAGATAGTGATTGTGATAGATTGTCTACAAAGACAGCTACCAATAATTCCTTCCTTCTCTAGATCCACTATAGAGAGGTGATTCTGTTACCTTCTCCCCTGACTTCCTTTGCTCGTCTTGTGACTTGCTTTAAGCTTTTAGTAATAGAATGTCTGTGTCCCCTGGGAACCCCAAATCACCATGGAAAAAAGTCTCACACCCCACTCCCCACCACACACCTACTAGAGAGAGAAGACACATGGACATGTCTTAGAAGATGTGAGATTACAAAGAAATAGAGGACTAGTCAGTGTCCAGACTTTTTCTCACCTCTTACCAACAACCATGCATGTGAGGAAGGCCATCTTGGATTCCTAGTCCCAGTTAAGCTGCCCTAGCTAACACCACAAGGAGAGACAAGGCAACTCAGAGGAAGCCTGCTTTGCTCCTGACCCACAGAATCATGAGCAGTAAAATGGTTGGTTTAAGCTACTAACTTTTGAGCAGTTTGTTTTGCAGAAGGAGATAATTGATCCAGTAGTTGATTCTAAATTAGATTAAAATATTAATTGTATCATATTTTGTGAGTGTATGAATGAGGCCTAAACTCAAGGTTTATTTCTTATCAAGATGAACTTTGAAGATATTTTTAATGAAAAATGAGAAAATTAGTCAAGGGAATCAGCTTATACTATATATCTCTGCTTATAAAATAGTGAGTTAAAAAATATCCTGAAAGATTTTGAAGATAGAAAGGAGGAAAAATCACAATAAAAGTCAGCACAACTGGGGATGCCCAATTATTTTAAATTTGTGTTAAGTATAATCAGACTTAATTAGGACAATAACATTAAAAAATAGTCCATAAAATTTTGGAAACTGAGGGTGAAGGGTAATCCCTACTTAGCTTGTGACAATAAAACTAATTGAAATTTTTAGTATCTGTAAAGTGTTTTAGGTTTCCCATATAAAATGAACTCATTTTATTATGGTCAAATACAGTTATTGCATCTTAAAAAGCAGAAAATCTATTGAAGATGATTACCTATACAAAAAATGCAAAAATGAGACTTTTATGAAAATTTTAGTGTAAATAAATCAGAATTTTTTAAGAATTTAAGCAGATTTTATTGAACTACATTTGTTGAATGTCACCCTATGAGTAAATTTCACAGGGGATTTCTCTTATTTTCACTTTTCTTCATACAAAATGGCTCTTCTCCAAAACTGAAAACAATATTGTTTTCCTACACAGCATGTTGGACTGATATGCAGCCTTTGCTTCCTGAAAGTATATTATTTCCTACAGTTGTACTACTCTAAAATCTGCAATTTTTATGTGTTATTAAGTCATGCATCTTATAGAACAACAAGATTAAGCATAATCACAACTTAGGCTTTCGTTATTTTTGTACAGAATCCCAATATGCTATCTCAAAAAAAAGCTTTTATAAAAATAATGTGAAAACTTACACTGAAGTGATCATCTAACCAGAGGGAAGAAATCAATGAGATATGATGAAAACATCATGTTTCATTTTTCCCCCAGACTCAATGCTCCTAACATGTTCTGACAATTGGATTTTTATTTTGAACAAATAATTCAGAGTCTTCATAAAGAAAACAACTCAACTGAATAAGAATAAAAGCTAACTTCAGTGCAATTTTTAAGAACCAATATGATTCTTCTGGCAAAGAGGGAACAACCCACTCACTCTAGCAAGGTGCATCAAACTAGGGCACTTTTAAATAAATTGCCCTTGTCGCTAAGGAAATGGCAACAAAATGATGTCAGGATCTATGGAATCATGGCATTGGCAAGGAGAACAAAATTAGGAGGGTAATTTTTCTTTGATTATCTGTAAATGGGCTTAGAGCTGGGTAAAATTGGAGTATTTGGGGGGTAAGGGAAAGAGCAGAGGTGTTCTGTCCCCTAAATCATGGCTTTCATTTTCCAGAACAAGAATGATGTCTTCTATGAATGTCCTCCATAGCATCTTCTTCAAATAGAAAGTTGTTTTGTCTACGTTGAAAAATCTGTTGTTTAGTGTAGCCACCTTCATTAATGATCTTAGCTAGATCTCCCGGACAACTTGCTGCAGCTTCCATATCAGCAATTGCTGCTTCACCATGCATTTTTATGTTATGGAGATGCTTCTTTCCATAAACTTTATGAACCAACATCTGCTACCTTCACACTTTTCATCATCTGCAGCTTCCTTACCTCTTTCAGCCTTCATAAAATTGAAAGAGAATTAGGGTTTTGCTCTGGATTAGGCTTTGGCTTAAGGGAATGTTGTGGTTGCTTTGATCTTCTATCCAGACCACTAAAACTTTCTCCACATCAACAGTAAGAATGTTTTTCTTTCTTATCATTCCTCTGTTCACTCACACCCTCATCTGTCATTTGAATCTTGAGCAAAGTGTGTTCTCTTTTCTTATACTTTCAAATGACACAACGTATTCATTGTGAATTATAGATGACAAAGTGATTATATAAAATTATCAACTCACAAAATGAACTCATTTAGTGATTTGTAACGGTACCATTTGGATATTTCCCTTTGGTGCATAGCTCATTTACTTTTAAAAATGCCAATCATAGCTTTTTATATATTATCTGAAATTCTCCATGGGTTGATGTAGAATTTGGATTAAGTCCAAACTGCCAGCTCCCAGGCACTACAAGTCATAATGCCTGCCTCATCCTTCATCCTCAAGTCACTGTTGTCTTGCTCACTATGGTCCAACTATACCAGACTTTATGTTTCTTCAACATACTATGTGTATTTCTAATCAGGACCTTTTGCTCCATAGATCTTTCTGTGGTGAATGCCTCAATTCAAATATTATTTCCTCAGAGATGAATTCCTACAGAGAGGATTTCCTACAAATTAATTTGCCTCCTCAGACACTTCATTACCATCTTTTATTTTCTTCTTCTAACTTATTCCTAACTGAAATTATCTTCATCACTTATTTGATTATATATTTACTATATGTTTCTCTTACAATAAATTGCAGTCTTCATTGGAGCATGGATCTTGTCTGTGTTGTTTCCCTTGTAGTATCAGCAAACTTAATGGTTCCAGACATACAGTTAATGCTAAAAATATGAGTTAAGTGAATTATGCAGAAAGTCAAAATAAGATGATCATTAAGACACAGAGGAGTTAAGAAGTGAAACTGAAACACTGAAAGGTACCAAAAGAAATCTCCCACTATTTATAATTTTTGATGAGCCACTCTATGCTACTGGATTTATTTTCTGAGCTTTATAAGATATTATAAGAAATTACATGCTTTCAGATGCTAACAGCGAGTACCACTGAGAGATAAGGATTAATTGTATATAATAATATCTTATAAGTTTAATTATAATAAAGTTCTGAGGCTCAAAACTAGAATGAGTTCTATCAAAATAATAGACAATTTAGGACATTGGTCCACTAAGCCTATTGCCCCAAGGATCTCTTGGACTAAACTCATGGGTGACAGATATGATACATCATAATTATTCAGAATAGATATTCTCATGTGTTTATAATTTTAAGAGTATCGGAGGAGATTACCCTATCAATATTTGGCCCTACATGAACTGACAGAGGTCTACTATTAGATATTAACCCCTTATACTTAAAATATTTTCATCTTTAGCAGTAATATTGGAAAACTGTCAGTATTTGTGTATATAGAAACACATTACATTTAGGTCTAATATTAATATCATAAGATATGATGAAGAGCACCAGGCTAGCTGAGAGAAGAGCTCCAAGAGAATGAGAACTTGGCAAGGGTAACTGAAAGTAATTTGAGAGTATTGATATTTGGCTTCCTGGTATGGGTGGCTCCAAAAATAAGGTGGTAGCATAAAGGTTCCTGAAAGGTGAGCACACATCTGCTCAAAGATGAGTAGGTTATCAGCAGGAGGAGATGAATATTAAAATATTCAAAATAAGTGATTGCAATAATTCTAATAGGAACAAAATAGGATACATTTAGGGCCAAAAGAGAGAGCATATAATTAATCTTCTGATTTTAGAAGTGAACACATTAAATATATTTATGGAAACTCATAGTTCACAAAATAGTCTATTGTGAATTATAATTATTTCATTGCAGACTCACAATATTCTGTCAAATAGGTAAATAATATTATATCCCTGTTATAGAGTTAAACATATTTAGATTCCTAGATATTAAACACTTGGCCCAATTTACACCATTAATGTCTCTAAACCATATGTTCTAAACTACTCAATTTAGTTTTTAGTTTTAGAAAACTATATCTGATATAACTACAGAAAGAAGAGAAGGAAGCTTTTAGTTCGATTGAGGGAGATAAGGATAATTCCGAATTGTGACTTTTGTCTTTGTATTGGTGCTTACTATCTCTACTTACTACTTTGAAGAATAATATTCAAAGTAGTTACACTGTAAAAATAAAGATAAGAAATCAATACATATAAGTTTTAAAAAAATGAAACCTTTTCAAAGGAAATTCCATGAAAGTGGTTCATTTATTGAGTAACTCCTAGTTCTGTAGGCACACAGAGACAAACTTCATCGGAGAGGCTTCTCTTTTCTTATAAAATAAAGGCATCTTAGTGGCGCTTTGGGGCTTACCCTCTCATTTGGGATATAGCGATCAAACTAATCATTGTTTTTAAATTATAATATTAAATAATTTCTAGGTGATCTACCTTTATTATTTAAGAGATACATTTCAATTATGTAAATGTATTATTAATATGCTATGTTTGATTATGATATATGTTCTTATTTAGGATTATATTAATTTTATATAAAGAAAAATGCATAAGGGTATGGAAACAGGAGATAAATCAGTTTGAAAACAGTAAATTAGGACAATTTAAGACCCTTTTAACAAAAAAGATCCAAATGTAAAATAGATTATGCTTAAGAGTTGGTCATTTATTTTCTTCATTTCTTTAGGGAAGAGGGAAAACTATAAGGAATTACACATTAACTGTAAAATTAAGATACAACAAAGAAACAACCACAATTAAGTAAATTAAAACAAGGTAAGACATTGGTAAGAATGATTGGTTTATAGACCTTACAGTGTCATAAATAGTGAAAGAGTTGTCACCATATTAAAAGCCTATTTGAAAAGGTGTGTGTTGTGAGGAGTATTCATTTGACAATGTATTTTGCAAATACACATTTATGGTAATGTCCTGTAACCATCCTGGGATGGATTTAATTATTGAGCCATTAAGGCTTACTGTTAATACTATGTGTTGATATTATTAACAAAAGTCTGGTTGTATCATTACAAGATGTTTTTTAACAATTTGAAATGTTTCCTAAACAGTGTATGGTAAATTAAGTTAAAACTGCCGTCTTTTTTCTGCTTTAAGTCAAAGTTTATAATAAGGAGAGTTGCCTAATATTTTGTAATATTGCTTAATAGAAAAATCATACTACATGACCTAGAAACTTCTGAGAAAACACCTGTAAATTTAGCTGCAATATATTAGTCTCAATAAGAAATAAAAACATGACATGAGTTACTATGTGTCTCCTTATTTTTAAAACTTTAAGATGGCATGTGTACATTATGTGTTAGTCCTACAATATGTTGGCTACTAGGTGAAAGAAATCTAAATTTACTTTTGGATAATTAAGATGTTAACAACTTTAATCAACATATAAATTCACAATAGTAAAAGGGAATGAGGGGATTATTATGTTCAGAAATAAAATTCTAAATAAATAAATCCCAATTAATCATTTTGCACATACCTCTTTTTTGCTAGAGGTATTAAAATTGTTTTTAAATTTAACAATGTAACTTTTATATTAAATATATAATACTTATATGTCCCTTGATGTATCCCCAATACACCCCAACTGTTGTTATTATCATTATTCAATGGCAAAATCATTTTTAGAATATATTAGTGTTAAATCACTTTTGATTATGTGGATTTTTTTCTTATTGAAACTGCATCTCCAGTATGATATCACTCTATGCCAAGGTTTTGTAAAATGACTAAGCTAGACTTATTGGGTCAAACTTATCAATAGAAACATTTAGTAAATAACTCAATATCAGAAAAAAGAAGCCCCTTATTGGCATGTTAAGGCTGAAGGAGTTTTCATCTTTTTCTATATTTGTATTTGATTAAGTGTTGATGCTGCTAAATCTGACTCTATCTGATTTTAGCTCTTTTCTTCAGTCTCATTCTGTACTGGACACAACTCCTCATCTGTGGGACTTTATAACCCATGGTTTCACAGCTATCTAATTCATAAAAAAGCTCCATATATAGTTTTCTTCAGAAAGAAGTCTTGCATTAAATACTAAGTGGTCATGTAATATAATCCTACCACACCCTTTCATCACTTATTGAAATCCTTAAATGCTTTTTTAGAGTTAAAGTGGTACCTCCTCTGAATTGTCCATGACTCTTGTCTGTCCAAAAAATGTTTCTAACTTGTACGTTGCCATTTTATTTTCTTAGCAGTTTCTTTTTGTGAGCAACAGTTTTTTTAAAACCTGACATTGTATTAATTATCATTGAAACTCTCAATTCTGTTGCCACTTTGTTAAAAATCAATTGATCGTATTCATATTTCCTTCTAGATTCCATGATCAATTTTCCTATTCTTCCACAAATACCACACTCTGTTTTTATCGTTAATTCTTAGTCCCCTCCTCCCCCTCCCTTCTCTTACTTTCTACTTCCCCTCCCCCTCCTCCTCTTTTTCCTTCTTTCTTCCTATAACTTCTAATTTTTCTTTTGGAGAGAACTAAACAAAGTAACATAGCAATTCATCATAAGGTATTTTCCTACAAATATCTTAATGGGACAAACATTATCAATTCCTCTACATGAGAAATAATATAAAATATAAATTCTAAGTTTGTGCTGGAATTAGGTTGCCTGGATTTGAATTCCAGCTTCAACACTTGTAGTTGTAAATTCTGCCTTACTACTTTTTTCTGTATTTTTTTTTTTTTTTACTATTTATAAAGTAAATTATTATAGTAACCACCTTATAGGGTTGCTTTGAGGTTAAATAATGTATTTAAAGACAGTACAATTCCCGACACAGAAAAAGTTCTCAGTGAATGCTAGCTATTTTTATTTAATACTCTTAGAGTCTTCTGTTTCTTTAGTGTTGATAAGCATATGTAGAAATAGAAAAGGCCTGCTTGTCAAAGCCCATTAGTTATTGGTGGATTATTTATTATGGTACTGAAAATAAGCAGCAGTTAATTTTTAGATGGAAATTCTCTTTTCCTGCTTCTTTCCTGAACTCCCATGATATTGTGTCAGACTTCTTTCTGTGCTTTCTAAAGCAATTGGGGAGTTTATTTAAAGAACAACACATGAAAATAAGGCAACCAGTTCATGGATATTTGATTTTTTTTCCCACAGGATGCCAGGACCAAAACAAATACCATTGTTTTCCTAAGCAAATGGACTCTAGGACAGCTGCTAACAATGGAAAGAAACATTGAAGTTATTCAAATTACTAGAGTTCTCTGGTGATCAGATTCTCTTGCTTTTCAGAAACAGCAGAGGATTTTTTAAATTTCCATCTAATGCTGTGAAGTGTCTGCTCTTTCTGTTTTTGTTGCAGACTTTCAACTTCTTTCTACAAAACAGCTAAGAGACCCATTGCATCATATCCAAACACTCCATGTCACAGTATCATATTATCATATTTGTTCAACTGTAATGACTTATCTTCTATGTTCAGAGCTTTCCCCTCAGAGACTGCTGGCTTGTTTATAGTTTAGCTGCAATTGGGTCAGGTGATGACTCTTAAAACAATGACAGCACAGCCATGTGGTACCAGCATGATGCCTTACAGATGGGACTGTAGTCAGGATGCTTGTCAATTTTTATGCAAAGTATCAAGGCCAACCTTATAGTCCAATAATTTTAGAAACAATATAGTATAAAGTTTAAGGATGTATGTAGTGTGACTGGGTTAGAATCTTAACTCTGCCATCTTCTAGTTGCTGAAATTCTCTGATCATTGATTTTTCTCATCATTATAAATAGGCATAATGACAGTACTTATAACAATAAATGTACTTTTAAAAATAGTTCTCAGTAAGCATTAGCTATTATTACTATCTGTCTTATGCCTACTGTTAGATGCAAATGCTAAGTTCTGATGCCTGATTTTCCTACCAGGTGGAGAAACACCCATAGAGTAAAGCTCTTGACCCTTCTAAACCTATTCACACACTCCTCCAGAGAAGAGGAGTGAGTTGATTGGTGAGTTTAAGAGCAAGAGCTAGTCATGAAAAACAAAACTCCTTCCTTGTTTTCTCACATGGAATCTGGATGCCTTCAAGAAACAGGTATCATACTCTGTTACTCTATTCTGCAAATTTTTTTGAGAGAAGGCCACTCTAAGTGAAGCCTGCAATTTTTCAGAACTGCCTAATGACTAGACAAATTAGTATTTATTAGATCAGTGAATCTGTCTAATTTTTTGAATCACTCCTAAAATCTCAGTGTTGCCAGTGTGTCACCTAAGTCACTTGTTCCAATATCAGCTAATTTCTTCATTTTGAAATTGGCTAGAGGGAAAATAAAAGAGTGTGAATTTTAGACTCCTCAAAGCTCAATATCTCCTACTCTACAGTATACTTTTAGAGGACCAAGTTTTGATTATCTTTGATTCCCAGTTATCTTTGAATGACAGCTAAGTTTCCTGGTATATAATATATTTTGTAGTTTATATATAATATTTTGCATAATAAGATCCTATATCCAGGTAGGATACACCCATTTAGCTTCAATTAGCACTCTCTTTTTTTCATATGTCCTAACTGTATTGTGATCTGTCACTTCGTACCTTGTCATCAGAAAATAGCACCACCTAGATACATTGAACTAAATATCTGCTCTGTCTTCAGCTCATTCTTAGAGACACTGCTCAGAATTCAATTTCTCTTTGAAGTTTCCCTGAGCAGTGGAGTTGGCAAATATTTATTGAGCATTATATGTCTCCTGCACTGTACTAAACACTGGGTAAAAAAAAAAAAAGTTGATAAATATGACAATGTATTTCCAGCATAATGGGGTAGACAAGCCCATTATAAACATACTTATGATCTAAACCAATACGTATTTGTAATATGCTGATGTAAGTTGAAGGAGAAAATGATAAATCCTTAGTGGTTCAAGTATAACTGACGGAGGTTGGAAAATATTCAGAATAAATATAATGCCATTTTTGGTTTTGAAAGATGTTTTAGAGACAAAAGAGATGTATGGTTGTGAAACAGTGTCATTTTCAAGATGTCCAAGTGATTGTTAATGGCAGAATATAAACAAGATTAAGTCTGAAGAGACTTCCTGAGATCTGGAGTTTTAAAGGTTCACTGAAAACAATATTGGAGGGATAGAGTAATGACAGGAAAGGAACAGAGCAAGAACTGAGTGCTCTGAGAAGTGAGTGGCAGATGAATAAGAGGAGACTTGAAGAATTTTGAATAAAAAAGCGAAGACAGATTTGTTAGAGAGAGATGTTGGAAAAAATATTTTTAAGATGGGCAAATTTGAACATATTTATTGACTGAGAGAAAATTAAAAATTAGAAAAGTGTGTAGTAAATAATTTAATCGTATCCAAAGAGAAGGCTGGCTTTTGCCCTAAGCTTCTGAGAGTTACTCTCTAAACTCTTGAAATCTCCTGTCTTACAGGATTGTCTTTGTTGGCCTGGGGCATTGTTATAGTCTAACAATGTGATTTAGGATAGGGTTTTGAGTCACACATTATCACTTTGACCTCCAGAGGTATTGTAGAGTGAGGTTGCCATATAGGTAGTTGACCAGGTAGCCCCAATAAAAATCTTTGAACATCAAAGCTCAGATAGGTTTCCCTGGTTGGCAATATTCCATGTGTTTTGTCACATGTAGATGTCAGGAAAGGAATACTCTTCCACAGACAGAGGACAATGGAAGGTCTGTGTTTGACACTTTCCTAGATTCTGCCATTTGTGCTTCCTCCCTTGGCTGATTTTGATTGTATCCTTTCCCAGTAATAATTCATAACTTTGAATATAACAGCTCTCAGTAAGTTCTATGAGTCCTTCTAGTGAATTTTGAAACCTGAGGGTGGTTTTGGGAACCCTCCATCCCTGAACTTACAGTTGTTGTCAGAAGTGAGGATAGTCTTATAGACTGTGTGTGCTCCTTCTATCTTTGTAAAAAGGATCTTGAAAGCTAATAGGAATGAGGATATAGCAGATCAAGGTGGTGAAAAGAATGCAATAAGGATAAGAATTACAGGGCTTATATTTGTCCAGATGAGGGGCACCACATCTTGACACCTTGAGGGTAAGGGAACATGACATGGGTGTAGATGTGTGTGGGTGCAGAAATAAAGGAATGGAAAGCTCTGGTTGATTCATACTAGAGGGACCCATTGTTCTTCATGAATGGAAGAGAATTTGTCTAATAAGTGGTTTTAAATAAAGATTTAAATAAGTGTGACTTTTTCAAAAACCTACAAAAGGAACTAAGAAGTGTTGTGGTCAGCCAGAAGAGCTAAGAAACAAACAACCAAAAAACTGTAAATCAAGCAAATCTAGAAAATGTGAATATTTACCCACAGTATAGCTTTATTCCTCCTTTTCCGTTTCTGCATAGTCAGCTGTGAGCTTTATCAAGGCCTTCTGCCACAGCAGGAAATCATGGCAGCAGTGGGAAGGAAGAAGGCACTCTGTGAGCAGAGCGCTCATTGAGAGACACTTCTTCAGAGGGGTAGAGAGGCATCTAGATAAGAAGCACTTGGGCCTTGTTTTCAGATAGTTACAGTTACTGTGTTGATACCACTCAAAGGGAAAAAAAAACTAGATAATTGATTCTAACTATTTATGGGCAATAATATGGCTACTACACAATGGACAGGGAAGAGGATGTCTGGACTTAGTGGATTTTCTGCACTTCATCCAGAATTAGAAGTAAAAAGAAAACTATAACAAGCCAAAATAAGAATATCCATTAATGACACAGCCTTCTTAGGAGTGCATGTTTAGGTCTGTCTGCCAAATAAATATGTCCAGCTTAAGTGCTGGATGAGGGCAAAGCAAACATTGAGTTGGAATTGGAGAAAGGAAGTTATGATTCCTAACTCCAGCCACGTAACCAGTTGCAGGCAGGAGGACTATATTAACTATATGTATTTTTCTTCCTTGCCTTGATATTTAACTATATGAAATATTTTCTTTTTCCATTCCCCACTATCTGATAATAGATATAAGTTGTGTAAATAACATTCAGCTCTATAATTCAGCATTTAAGTTATAGTACATAAACTATTGTGACTAGGCAAAGAAGGAAAGAAGTTACCCCTTTTAGGAAGAATGTAAGCATGTGTGTGGTTGTACAAAGAACAAATACATCACATCAGGCAGGCATGGTGCTGTTATCATCTTCATTCAGAAGCGAACTGTGTGTCAATGGGTCGCATATAAATATAGAGTTGAGATGGTGTAGACTATGCTGGGTTGTCTGTCGCCAATTTATTCCCTTCTCAGGTCTCCTCTGCCTCACAGAAAATAGCACAGAGCTTAATTTTGCAAAGTTCCCTTCCACATATGGTTTCAGGCTAGAGTTTGACATTGCACGACATTCATGAGTGATTTACAAAGTGAAAGACAAAACTATTCCCCAGGGACAGTTGAATTGAAGTGGCTTCCTGGCAGGCTTTTGAGAAGAGACAGCTGCCACAGACTGAGGTAGATGGTGAGAGCTTAGCAAAGATTCTTAAAATTGCAGTAACTTTATTTTGAGCTCTTGAGAACCACACTCTTCAGGACTTGAGGTGGAGATATTTATTAGATGCTTCTATGTTCATCATTCCTCAGCTGTTCCCAGTTGTGTGAGCTCGTAATTCCCATATTAAACTCTTTATTTCTGGAATACATGTCCTTGCTTTTATTTTCCTAACCAAACCCGGGCAGAAACAGCCGATAATCTCATTATGTAGATGTGGAAATGTGCTAGAATCTTCTTTAGTGGGTTTTTGTATGAATCGAACCATGTAAAATTTGTCCCAGTGTTTAAGAAAATTAAGTTTATTTGAGATTACTTAAAAATATTTATGTTGGTCATTGGTCATTCACTTGGCTTAATATTGAATTCTCCTGTGATGGCACAGAATTATTGGCAAGCTGATTGCCTTTATGAGTGTTAAAAAAAGCAAATTTCAAGAGAAATCCAGAAAAAAATAGGTAGTGTTTATATAATATATATGCATATAGGACATATATATTTAGTATATGAAATCCTCTCAAAGTATAAAAATAATGACTTCTGGGAGAATGGATTCTTAAAAGCTGGAAAGCTTCTATGGTTGTTTTTAAAGTGGGTGAAGTTACTGTGTCTTAAAGATCAGCACTTCTTGCTTATACATATGTCCTACCTGAAATACAGGCGGGGCCAGCAATTCTCAGGGATGCTCAACCAGTACCTCTTTCTCTTCCAACTCCTCTGCAGCTCCCACAGTTTGAAGAAGCAAAGTGGGCACCTGCTCTGCAAACCTAGACTTAACTTGTTCCTCCTCCTCCCATGAATGCTGGAATGTTCTGATGCTAAGTGTTTTGTTAGACTTGGGATGAGTAATATAAAGACCCTTCAAATTGTTAATATTAGCTGTGTGCTTCATTTCAATATTTAATTGAAAATCTTGCACTGAGGTGTGTCTGCTACTAGCCTAGTTATTAAGAAAGTAAGGCATTTTAAGAAATTAAATAGCAGGTTGATTTTTAAGTGGAAAAAAATAGAATCTATAGCATGGATAAACTTTTTGATTGTCTATACCATTAGAAAAAAAAATACTGGAGCAGTCTTAACTGTCATCAATAGCAATGTGGTTAAACAGAATAAAGAAGACGCAGGGTATAAAATCCTACTCAGAGGCCAACCATAAGGAAAGGATTCATTTGAACCAATATGACAAAAGCATAAAAAAACACTGCTAAATTGAAGGAGTTTATTATGATTCATTAAGCACAATATCATACAATTTTAATAAAATCATACAGCACAATGATTTATGAATATGTATGTTTATGTGTCTATGTATAGAAAAAGAATGGACGCCTACAGAGCATAATGTTAATAGTTGTATTCTCTGAAGCTATCAAATGAGTCATGTATTTGGGGAGGTGTTGTTGCATTACCTGTAATGTAGATGTTTTTGAAACAGAAAATATGTATATGATATAGTTGTGCAAATAAGTGTAGTTTCTGATTAAAAGAAAGAGACAACAGCATGAAATTATGTAAACTCTTAACAATCATCATCTCCAGCTACTGAGATTATGGATAATTTATCATTCCTCTTTGTATTCTCTGATTCTACACCCATTTCCAGGGGGAGGGGAGTTCCCACAACAAGTAATTTTTGACACCATCTGGGTTTCCTAAAATTTAATGCAATTCTGGTATTATTTACCTGGAGGTAGCATCAGATCCCACAGGTTAAGAACTCAGTCCTAAAAGAATGCCCCCCCCACCCCCCTTCAGCCAGCCAGTTGCAAGTCCAGGTTATCACCTGTGCTTCTGACTAACTGGCTATAAATAGGGGTTTCCAATGCCCCCGCTAGAGCAGTTCACAGAACTCAGAGAAATATTCTACTTACCAGATTACTGGTGTATTATAAAAGGATATAACTCAGATACAGCCAGATGGAAGAGACGCATAGGCGAGACATGTGGGAAGGAGCTCAGAGTGTCCATGCTCTCTCCCAGTGCGCCACTCTCCCTGAATCTCCACGTGTTCACCCACCCAGAAGTTCTCTGAACCCTCTCCTTTGGGGATTTTATGAGGCTTCATTACATCAGCACTATTGTTTAAATCATAGGTCATAGGTGACTGAACTCAATTTCTTCTCCCTCTCCCCACTCAGTAGGTGGGTTGGAGGGCTGGGGAAAGAAAGTTCCAAGGCTCTAGTCATGTGGTTGTCTCTTCTGGTGACTAGCCTCCATGCTTAGGTGACCTAGGGGCTTTCTAAACTAAATCTCATCAACAGAAGAAAAGATATCTTCATTGCTCTCTTCACAGGGAATTCCAAGGTTTTTAGGAGCTCTGTGCCAGAAACAGGATGAAAACAAAATATATATTTCTTATTATAAATCACAATATAACATAACCTTTTAGAGATTACCTGGAAGTTTTCTTTGTGTGGTCAGTGCATAACACACACACACACACACACACACACACACACACACACACACATCTCCTATCTTTATCATTTATATATTTACCATTCACGTTTTGAGTTGAAAATATTTAATCACTAAATTTAACATGTCTATTTACTCTTTCAAGTGATTAATTTTATGTTTTCTTTGTTCAGAAAGCAAAATTCTTATCTATTTCAAGGCTTGAATAGATTGGGTAC
The DNA here is from genome assembly GCF_009873245.2 of Balaenoptera musculus. Taxonomy (NCBI): domain Eukaryota; kingdom Metazoa; phylum Chordata; class Mammalia; order Artiodactyla; family Balaenopteridae; genus Balaenoptera; species Balaenoptera musculus. The sequence goes on from NC_045786.1 coordinate 117,667,257, forward strand.
CTTTCTGATACAAACCAATGTTCTTAAAAATGTACTTTTATTTACTCTTAAATGTACTTAAGAATTCTGGTTTCATCTCTGACATGTCAAGAGCTTGGAAGTGGTCATTCCAGTCAGTAACATTTTTCTTCCTTACAATAAGAAAAACCTGAACAAACTCAAAGGTAATGACTTTTACTGGACCCATCAAACCATTGAGAACATAGAGCAAACTGTCACCTTGAAATCTGGGGAGATAGGTACATCCAGGGAGTCACGGCCGAGATCAGCTTACCTGGACGAGAAGCTGCTGGAGTCATAATCCGGTAGAACACTGAAGTGATAATGACAAATTGCTGGAGGCTGAATGTGGACTGTCTTAATCTTGAGAAACTCCCAGGGGAGTGCGGTCTTAGGGGTCCCTAACACATTTGGGGGTTCTCCCAGTGAAGAGTGAAAATACCCTATTGTTTCTGGCAGGAGAGGGTGGGGGAAGTAACTATTTTCCAGATATGATCTATTGTCTATAAGAACCACTTTATATATAAAGACACAGGTTAAAAGCAAAGGAATACAGAAAGATGAGAATGCTAACATTTTTTTTAAGGCAATAAATAGTAAAAAAAAATGTTGTTGCAGGGATAAATTAGACAAAAGTCAAACAGGACAAAATAACTACATCCCAAGATTTTCTCCAGTCAGAACTTTCTTATAAGGCCTTAATAGTTTTATTTAAATCTGCAGAATATAAAATGATATGTTTAAATTACTATGTGATCATATCCTATATTTCCTTACTCCATAATTACTTGGCTTTAATGGACTATTAATTCCTATAAATTTCCAGAAAAGGTAATTACTTGAAGATCATAATGTAAATAAATATTCAAATTTACCAAGTCTCAAATGAATTAATGCTTTCCTATGCACTAGATATTTAAAATACATCTAAATAAACAATGTGATGGTAACATAATTGTGTCATAGCATAATAATAATATGAGGCATGGCTTGTAAAATAATTTCCTGTACCCATGTACATGACAACTGGTAAGACATCCCAACTGTTCCTGTCTTCAGGCACATTGGATTTTGATTATGACCCCTAAAGTCACAAAAATAATTTTCTATCTCATAACGTGTAATTCATTTGTAAAATGTTAATATAATCTATTGGGTTTTGCCACTGTTGCTAAGTTTATTCAAAAGAGTTATCAAATTATAATTAAATGAATAGGGATCTGCTTGGCCTGTGTAAATATTGTAATTGGTTCATAAATATGTAATGCCATTAATTAATGTGCAGTACCAGGTAATTCTGAAATAAGTATTGTTGTCTCCAGTGGCCATCTTATACATAAAATATTTTATCTCCCAAGAATATATTTTGAAAAGAAATCCAAAGTTTATTTGAATAGAACTTTCCTTGAAAAGTAAATACTAGGAAAATACTAGAAATTATATTTCATAATGTGGATGAAAATTGCCAACGACTTTGATGCATCACTCCTAATAGAACTGTTCTCCTTTACCACCATAGTTGATGAGGAGGTGCTGCCCGACTTTCCACTCCTGTGAAATGGCTACAACCATACCCCATTAGAAATACCCATGGGAAAAAAAAAAAAAAAGAAATACCCATGGAATGTGGCAAGTTGTACCAACTCTCTGTCAATTACATTTCTTTACGTCAATTTAAAAAATTTCTCTTCACGAAGACAGTTGATTGGTCTTCATTTAGAAACACATAATACACATTTTTCAACTTAGAACTAGACTACATAAAATAAGACCTCACATTAACTATAAACTTATAATTCACATTTACCCCTTCTCCTTTTTACATCTTGATTTTTATCAAGTTTACTGCTAAAATGTTACATTGTCATCATTTACCTTTTCATTTCTATATGTTCTAAAAGTTCTTTAATGAGCAAATTAACTTTCAATTTAGAAAGATTTAAGAATGGGATGTTTTATTAATTGACATCTATTGTCTGTTCTCTTGGTACAGATGTTAAGAGAGCAAAGTGACAGACGGATGCATATTTTCTTCTTTAGTGGAATCACTAAAGATTTTATCATAAAAGGTAACCCCTTCATACACTGTTAAAGCCATTTGGCTTTCAGCAAGCCTGCTCATTCATGACTCTTCATCTATTTTTATCCAATATTTCAATTAGTCCAACAGAATAATAATCCAGTGATTTCAAAAATAATGAATTGTGTCCTCATTAAATTGTTTGACTAAGAGTATAAAGTGAAAAGGGGGTGAACAAATAAATATGTTAAATTCAATCATTAAATAGATGAGGTAACAGAAACTTTGGGGATTGAAGATTAATTTTCCTTTAAGATCATATCTTGGCAATTTAGAATAAGCAAATCTAACCAGGAAACTTCTGACATTAATATAGTACCTATAAATTATTCATTCATTTGCAGATTTCATTTATGTCAAATCTTGTTAGAACAGTTAATTTTACATGAAAGTTTTTCTCCGAGGAAGTTCTTAACAGTTGGACATTAGCATTTTTGAATGAGTCAGCATTTTTCATGTAACAAGATTCCTGTCTTGTTATATTTGCATAATTTAATCATTGCACAGTATAGCATAGATCTAAGAATGTCATTTTTCTTGGATTAAATATTAAAATTATGTGCATAGTAGTGTGGTCACTTATAAGAGAATAAAGAACAGGACATTAGTAAGCATATATAATCAATTTGTTTTATTAGAAAATTAACAGGACTGAAATATGGCCTTAATTAAGCCACTGGTTTGTAATCAAAATGTTAAATCAGTCATAGGAAGTGAGAATTCTATCATCTAAGCATACAGGTGAATAGCATATATTATTTAAAATACTTTGTTGACTATAGTGACATTTTATAGTTAGTATTGTAAATTAGTATAATAATTTACCATGCAAGATTACTCTTTCATTAAGTTTAGATCTATGTCCTCTGGTAATACAAATGTTTGTCTTAGTTCAAGAATCTTTTATATTTAGCACCTAATAAAAATCTAAAGATTTCCTTTGGTTTCTTAAAAAAAAACAAAACAAAGATAATGAGTGTTAATGCTCAAGAGTTTTAGCAAATGATACTGTGAGTCTGTCTTCCACCTCTTCTTTTACTAGCTCCAAACGTTATCCTCTTCTCAGATGCTTGTTTGATATTAGATGGGAATTCAGTCCTGATAAAGACAGCCTTAACATTTCCCACAGCTTGACTGAACTTTAGACAGGCTTCTTCTTGCCTTTAGACCCCTGACCTTCCGCTTGCCAGGGCTTTACAAAATTCAGATGGCCTAACCACAGGGGCCCCTCCCCTCCCTTTTCTTAGAGTATTTACTTAGAAAACTTGTAAATTTTCTCTCTCTCCATATATATATATATTATATATTATATTATATATATTTAAATATATAACTAAATCATTTTAAAAATCTTCTTGTCATTTTACAACCCAGGACCTGGGACTTTCTCAAGGACCTCAGAACCATCCCTTTGAAATGTAATCATCAAATAAGAAAGTGTCTGTATCTCCTGTTCTCAGTAGAAAGGTAGGAACCTGTCTTAGGTGGGCACCTCTCTCAAACTTGTAAAACTACATCCTGTCATGAAGAGATGAGAAAGTTTACTTTTCCTTTGGGTAAAGCCAATGAGAAAACAGATGGCTTAGTATCTCCACCCCAGCTCTTATAAACTCCCCTACCTTTTGTTTCAGGGAAGTTGAGTTCATCCTGTGTTCTAGTTTCTCATCCTTATTTCCGAATAAGGTCTTCCTGACAATATCTGGTATGATTTTTGCTTTGACCATCACAAATAACTGTCTTTGCTCCCCTTGGAACCACACATGACAAGACTTGCAGATTGGATGTGCTAAATCACTCTTGTACCTGAGTGTTGGAGAGCACAGTGATTAGAGAAGAATGAAGTTTACTGCAAGAGACTTCAGCCAGAGACTGGAGGCCTTTTTACTCTACACAGTTGGCTCACGATGGGGAGAGACTGATTTCCTTTCTCCACTTGTGGGACTGAAGATACCTAGAGTGATCCATAATAAAGACCCGAGCCTTAATGTATAAATAAATACATGAATAATTAAACAAACATACAAATAAATAACTGCCCTCTCACAGGGCCTTGCAGCACAATAAAGGGATATCAGATGGACAAAAACAAGCCACAAAAATCTGTAAAGTAGAGCTACAGTACAGAAGCAGATGGTAACATGATTTCTTAGGAAAACAATTTAATGAGTAAATTGATGCTACCTTTAAGTAGTACTTAATAGTAGTAATATTTAGTACATTAAATACTGTACTACAGTTAATGATCTGAAGTAGTAGACTAGAATATCAAATGGGAGAATTTTGCTGAAATAAGAAAAAAATTGAAAGAGAAGGAATATATGTGAGAAAATCTTAGCAACTTATCTGAAAAATACAAGAGAACTAACATGGAAATGAAAAAGTTTAAGAAATGAAAATGTAATATATGAGAAAAGGAATTTAGTTAATAGAAAAATATTCTTTTCATCTGGAGAAAGATTCATGTCTAAGCTTGAAAGTTTCATGGAGTTCCTGGAAAAAAAGCAATTCTAAGGTAAAAAGAAAACATCATGTTTCCAAAACTGAAATAGGTAAATAAGAAGGAAGAAGATATTAAAGTATCACCACCAGACATTCTGAAACACTTGAAGCAGAAGACATTAGAATATTATCTACACCCTATTAAGAGAAATTTGATGAGTATAACTCAACAATCCTACACCCAATGAAGACATCTTTTCATTGTTAGTGTGCAAGATAGATATTTCTGAATATGCAAGAATTTAGAGTACACCACAAGTTTTCCAAGACAGAATGCTCATCAAACAATGACTCCAAACAAGAACAGAAAGGAATTGAAATATAAATTCATCAAAGTGAGAAAAATTTAGAAGAAGAATTGTGTTGAATTATATTGGGTTGGCCAAAAGTTCTTTTAGATTTTTCAGTAAGCTCTTACAGAAAAACCCGAATGAACTTTTCGGCCAACCCAGATAAAATTTTCACATTACTGGAAGAAATGTGAAGTGTTACATCCTCCTTGAAAGCAGCCTTGTGACAGAAGAAGTGACGGGATACTATATACAACTCTACACACATGAATTTGGCAACTTAGATAAAATTAACTATTTTCTTGTAAATAGGAAAATATCACAACCCATCCAATATGAAAAGAGGATTTAAGTAAATTGATTTTTAAAAGACTATTTTTTTAGAGTGGTTTTAGGTTTACAACAAAATTGAGAGGAAGTTACAAAGATTTCCCATATACCTCGTGCCCCCACGCATGCATAGCCTCCTCCATTATCAACGTCACTTATCAGAGTGGTACATTTTTTAACAAGGATGAACCTACACTGACACATCATAATCACCCAAAGTCTATAGTTTACCTAACAATTCACTCTTGGTGTTGTACATTTTATAGATTTGGACAAATGAATAATAGAATATACATCATTAGACTACCACAGAGAGTATTTTGAATTCCCTAAAAATCAGTTGTGTTCTGCCTGTTCATCTCTCTCCCACTACAACCCTGGCAACAACTGATCTTTTATTGTCTCCATAGTTTTGTCTTTTGATCATGTCAAAACAGTTGGAATCATACAATATATAGTCTTTTCACACTGGCGTCTATCACTTAGTAATATGCATCTAAGGTTCTACCATGTCTTTTCATGGCTTGATAGCTCATTTCTTTTTAACACTGAAAAATATGCCATTTTCTGGACATACCATAGTTTCTCCATTCACCTACTGAAGGACATCTTGGTGTTTTCAGTTTTGGCAATTTTGAATAAGGCTGCTGTGAATATCTTTTTGCAGGTTTTTGTGTGGACATATGTTTCCAGCTCCTTTGGGTAAATACCAAGAAGGGTGATTGCTGTACAGTATGGTAAAAGTATGTTTAGTTTTGTAAGAAACTGCCAAATGGTCTTCCAAAGTTGCTATGTTGTTCAGCACTCCTACCAGAAATGAATGAGAGTTTCTGTTGCTCCACATTCTTACCAGCATTTGGTGTTTTCAGTGCTTTGGATTTCGGCCATTCTAATAGATCTGTAGTGGTATCCAATAAGTGTGTAGTGGTAGTTGGTTTAATTTTTATTTCCCTGATACATATAATGTGGAGCATCTTTGCATATGCTTATTTGCCATCTATATATCTTCTTTGGTGAGGTGTTTGTGAAGGTCTTTGGCCCATTTTTCATCTAGGCATTTGTTTTCTTATTCTTCAGTTTTAAGAGTTTTTTGGTATATTTTGGGTAAGAGTCCTTTATCAGATGTGTCTTTTTCAAATATTTTCTTCCTGTCTATGGCTTATCTTCTCCTTCTTTTGACATTACCTTTCACAAAGCAGAAGTTTTTAATTTTGATTAAGTCTAGATTATCACTTATTCCTTTCATGGATCATACCTTTGATGTTGTATCTAAAAAGGCATCACCACATCCAAGGTCATATAGTTTTTCTCTTATGCTATATTCTAGGATTTTTATAGTTTTGCATTTTACATTTAGAGCTTTGATCCATTTTGAGTTACTTTTGAGGAAGTGTGTGTCTACACTCATTTTTTTGCATGTGGATGTCTAGTTGTTCTAGCACCATTTGTTGAAAGGACTATCTTTGCTCTATTGTATTGCCTTTGATCCTTTGTCAAAGATTAGTTGACCGGTATTTATAGGTGGGTATTTATGGGCTCTTTATTCTATTACACTGATCTATTTATCTATTCTTTTGCCAATACTACACTGTTTTGATTACTGTAGCTTTGTAGTGAGCCTAGAAATTGGGCAAAGTCGGACCTCCAGCTTTGTTCTTCTCTTTCAATATTGTGTTGGCTATTCTGCATCTTTTGTCCTGCCATATAAGCATTAGAATCAGTTTCCTGATACCCGTAAAGTAATTACTGGGATTTTGATTAGGATCACATATAATTTACAGAGTTGGGAAGAACTGACGTCTTAACAATATTGAGTCTTCCTATCCATGAATATAGAATATCACTATATTTATTACTTCTTTAATTTCATTCATCAGAGTTTTGTAGTTTTCTTCATAAAGATTTTGTGTATATTTTGTTAGATTTATGCATAAGTATTTCTTTTTTGCGGTGCTAAGGTAAATGGTTTTGTGTTTTTAATTTCAAATTCCTCATTCATTTTTGGTCTATAGAAAAGCAATTGACTTTTGTATATTAATTTTTTATTCTGAAACCTTGCTTTAATCTCTTATTAGTTCCAGGATTATTTTTGTTTCTCATATTTTCTGCGTATATGATCATGTTATCTGCAAAAAAAGACAGTTTTATCTCTTCTTTTCCAATCTGTGTATCTTTTATTGCTTTTTCTTGTCATATAGCATTAGCTAGGAGTTTCAGCATGATATTGAAAAGATGAGAAGTTAGCCTGGCTGAAACCTTGAATCTGACCTTGTAAGATCCTCAGCACAGAATCCAGCTCAGCCAACTCAAACTGCTGATCAACAGAATAATAAATAATGAATATATAATGGAATAATAATTGGGTATGGTTTTAAGTTGATTAGTTTGTGGTAATTTTTTATGCAGCAAAGAAAACTAATACACTGATAATAAATCAGCTTTTACTTACAGAAATGGCAGTTTCATATGGTTAATCAAATAGATTTGCCTGTTAATCCCAATATTGAGCAAGGCAATAAAGTATTTCATGTATTATCCCAGGATATTCTTTATGAATATCCTTAATTCATTAAACTGAATTATGAGGTTGCTTTTTTGACTCTTAACTACTAATTTAAAATTATTTCCAAAATGTCATGATAGACTTTTTAACAGTTTCTTAATGTCAGGTGACTACAGTATTGCAGAATATTTTTTAATGTAGGAAAAATTCTTATAAGTGATGAGGTAAATAAAACGTCAGTAATGTTATTGCTCAGCCTACAAATTCATCATAAGTCTTGTCTTGAAAAGTAGGATAAAATTGATCAATTAAAACTGGGTAAAAAGGGGGGAATGACTCAAGAGATATGAAAAATGTGAAATTTTCTATACTTTCTTGTTCAGTTTACTTATAACCCTCTAGCAGTATAGTCACTAAAACTATCTAATGGTAAGATAAACTAAACGAAAAGCTGAACCTGTGCCTTATGATGAAACTTGGTTTTGCCTGGTAAAAGCAAAAGGAAAACCTGCTGCACTCTGGACAGTTGGGTCCCACGGGTTCACATTTCTAGGGAATTTTTTAAAAGTAGCTCTTCAAAATTTATTCTTCATTGGTTCAGCACTGATAATAAAAATGTGTTTCTTTGATATTCTTAATATTCACTCTGATAACTGGTATTTGTCAGTTTACTAACTTTCATTGTCCTAATGTTTCCATAAGTATAAACAGAATGAGTGGATACAATTGTATTGTAAAACAGGTGGTTAAAACATGATCTTGATACAATGAAAGACTTCATATGCACAAGAACTAGCCCTTTAAGGAAAGAATTTTAAGTAATAAAAATATTACTTCCCATAGAAATTATTTGATTTGAAAATAAATAGTAAAAACTAAGGCACTTATACACACTTTATGACTTTGCCACTCTTACATGGCAATATGGCTGAATTTTCAATCCCAAGTGTTATTCTCTTTTGCTCAGAGGATAGATGGAGAAAACCCCTTTGAAAAGATCAGTTTTCTTTGCTTCTTCAATAGCATTTGTTGATTACATTTTCCATCAATCATTCACTGCTCTATGGAATGTTTTATCGTCCAATAAGTAAAACATCTTTGTCTCTAAAATGTAATTTCTGGAAAATGCTCTCAAGATTTGGCTTCCCCATAGCTGACAAAAACTGAAGAGATAGAACACAAGTATAGTCTCTTTTTCCCAAGTGGATTTCAATACAATTTATTTTAATCATCCCCTGTAGGCTTGCTCATTTATCTTGTTGATTAGTGCAGTTGACACTTCTATTCTGGAATATATTTTATGGTTTACTATACCTTCAGGCTTCACTCCAATTTGTAGGATATCTATTTCATCAAGACAGTGGATTATAAATAAAACAAATAGTGCTATATGAATTTTAAAATAGTCTCAGTCTAATGTCAGGTCAAAGCAAAATGATTACATTCCCAAAACCATAAAATATATTTTAGAAGTTCTCAATAACTATTTGTTAAGATAGTTTTAAGCTATTTTACTGTAGACTTTTAAATAAGATTCTAGCTGCCAACATAAATGAGAGAATAAAAAAAAAAAAAAGGTAATTGATTTTTTTGCAAAGCATGGACATATTTTCCATCCAGAGGGAACACACAGACAACTCCCAGAGATACCAATTCAAGAACAGAACCAGCAGCAGGTAGTGAGGATGTCAGCCAACAATGCTGAAACTAAAATTGACATGTCTAAAAAACCCTAAATATCAAGTAGTATCAAAAATGATATTATACATTGCATTTTACCCTCTGAAGTAAAAATAAAATATTTTTCTGACCTGAGCAATTTGCTGATAGAGCAGAGTATGTTTGAAGGAATTTTTTTGTTGATATATATTTTTCATTACTTTTTTGATTAAGAGTTAGCTGCACAAACAGTTACTGAATACCCAGCATCTAAAGAGGGAAGCAGGGAACAGATGTTTAATAATTTATTCTTATAATTCTCTATCATGAAAAATTTTGGTTACTTTTCTAGCATTAAAAAAAAAAAAAAGAATGTACCAAATGCCACTGAATGGCATTTTTAAATTGGTTAAAATGGTGAATTTTCACTCTTTACTGATGAATGTTATATGTGTTTTGCCACAGTAAAAATAAGTTAATTCATATGCCTTTAGTGAAAACATGTTTTTCCCAAGTTCAATAAGAAAAAACTCACAAGTTATACATATAGGCCTCTCTTAGGACTGAAATCTGCACTGTTGAAGACATTTCCACCAGTGGCCACATGTGAATATTAAGCACTTAATATGTGGCTACTTCAACTAGGCAAGTTAATTTTTTAATTTTATTTATTTGTTTATTTATTCATTTATTGTTATTATTGTTTGTTAATTGTCTGCTCTGGTACATATCTACTCTCTTAACTATTCAACTGGAACATGTAGTGGGTTGGTTAATGGAAAAAAATCAGTTAAAGAAGAGAATTATAAAAAATGAAGTATACAAGCACAATTTTAATAATTTATTTAAACTTAAAACATAAACATATACTCGTCCATTGGTTGGTTGTTGGTTGTAGGAACTAGGCCTTTTCACCATAATGCACTTTCTACCACTACTAATTTCAGTTTCTTTAAAGTGAAGTGACAGGTTTTTGAACAAATCCAAGAGCAGGATCTTTAGAGATTTGTATGTTTTCCTCAGTTCTTCACTGTTTTCTCATCCATACCTAATTCCACTTTTAAAACTCAAGTGTTTCCAAAGCATTTGGCCTTTTCTTCTCCTCCTGAACTATCAGTTAACCTAATTTTTAATGAATCACACAGCTACAAGTAACAGTGGCATGAATGTTTTGGTGACACACCTGATTAACTCTTGGTGTGCCCACAACCCAGTGAGGAGATAAATGTGAGCCACAGCACTGAACAGGAATAGGCCAGGTACATAGGCATCAGTACTCTTCCGAGTGCTGGCGAAGAGATGGTTAAGTGGAGGCTGGCTAAGATAATTTCTCTGTCCTAACAAGGAATGACAGACATTGGCATTTGGACTTCAGAAGGTAGGAGGAAAGATTCTGAAGCAGGAATGCCTGGATGAGGCACTGCCATGGCCAGTAAAAGGGTACCATGATCAGAGAGTTTGTCCCAGCAAGGAGTGAAGGGGCACAGAAAACTTCTGTTTATTAAGCACTTCTCTTGTGCCCACCCCCTTACAGGCATTATTTCATAGAATGGTCATAGTGTCCCTCATTTTCAGATGACGTCATTGAGCATTTTCCCAAAACATGTAGATCTGGAATTAGGAACCTATTCTGTCAAATGTCAAAACCAGTCTGTTCAACCAGTATTGGTTGAATGTGGCTATGCTCACCAGGTGATTCTGATGCAGAAGGTTCATGAAAACACAATGTCACCTTCACAAGGAACTACCGAGATGGCCAGCCAGAAAGGGAGGAAGCACTGCTGAGTAGGGAATGGCATGGTTTGAGAGGGATGGAGTGGTTTGCTGGAGCCAGCTCATACCACCTTGCAAGAGCCAATTGTTAAATCAAAGAAATTTTATGAGTTGCTTCTTAAATACAGTCATTATTTACAAAAAAAATTATATAAACCTGCAATTAAATATATTATACAATGAACAAAGGCAATAAACACTCAAAATTCATCACTTCTTAATTATGTTAATTTTTCCACATAATTATCTTCTATGTTCTTAAGGTTATTTGTGTCTATTGCATCTGTATGGGGGAGATGCTATATGCATTAGTTATCTGGTGTTGCAAAACGAATTACAGTGGCAGCTCAATTATGAAACCTGTCTGATGGTTTCAGGTATAAATCGATTATTTCTTTTCATCAGAGTTTTTCACCAGTCAGCTTTTCCTCCCTACTAACTGCACCCTAGATTGTAGTTGTTAAGGATTTGTTGCAATTTGCTTTTCTAGTTAGAGCACTGGAATTAGTAACAGAGTGTTAAAAATGCATTAAACAGAACAGTAATTTTCATTTACCCTTTGCATATTTCCATCTTCCACAGTACGCAACAGTTTTGTTTCATAACAGAATTCTTACTGAGCAGATACAGTAGCTAGCAGGGAAGCAGGACTAAGAATTCACAGTTGAAATGACACTATTGTAATAATGTTTACTGAGTTTTGTTGAAATAGGGAATAATTTGTCTTAGAACATGCAATACATATTTTCCTTTGGGGGGAAGAAATTGAGGAGTGATTTTTATAGTATGTTTTTTTTATTACCATAGTTAGTAATCATTGAAATGGCTATGATAGTCAAAGTAGGCAAAGAAAAAAGTTAAATCAATTTTCTGACTCCTCTCTACATAATGAGATCAAGACTGTATTCACATTGATTTACTCTCCAGGATTAACTAAAAGCCCCAAAACAGGTCTCTATGTATACCTGGATCGGAAAGTCACTTTCTCTTATAAGTGCAGGATAATTTCCTCATTAAAACTTCAAAAGAACAAGTTGTAGAATTATGTCTGCTCGAGAGATGTTTTTTCTCTTTGTGCACAAAGTAATTTTCCATGTACTGTCAGAGGTTCAGTGATACTACAGTAACATGGAAATGACCAGGATTATTCCAGGGCTTTTCATTTTACTCTTTCTTAAAAGAAAAAGTCTGCCAAATGTCAAGTACTGTTTATGCTGCTAGGATGGCTTTGTAAAATTTTAACAAAATTATTTTCTCATAAATATAAACCCTGGACACACACAAGCAAAAACTACTGGAGGGATTTGGAGAACAAAACAAAGTAGACACATTTTGGACGGCAGTTGAATCTCGGGGGAAAGGTTTGCTGAGTGACTAATGGTGGCTAATGACCCAAGAGGGAAAAAGTCCATCATCTTTCTGGCCTGAAAAGAGTGGGAGAAAATTTTGGGGACTCCTTGGCCCATGCAGAGTGAGAGGGGTTACTGATCAAAAACAAACAACAAACAAAAAACCTAAACTATGGTAGTCCCAAATTCTGTATATTAACTTTACCTGTCTCTGGCTGACCACAAGCCAAGCATGTGCAGACAGACTCAAAGCACTGAGTATAAAAGGATTAATGAGTTGCCCCTGCACCATCACCACCAACGTAAAACAGATTTTGCCTTGAAAACAGTTTGAATATAACCAGGTTAATGGCTTGCTTAAATAAAAATGTGACAATCTTCACAAGAATATATCAGAATGTTGATTCTCCATGACATAATATTGACAATGTCAGTGTTACAACCTAAAATCAATAGACATACAAGAAAAAAAAAAATGACCCATTCTGAAGGAAAAATAATATCAACAGAGGCCAATGCAAGATGACTTGATGTTGAAATTATCAGAAAGCAGCTACTATACTTATGCTTAATGAGGTAAAAAAACAAAATACACAATGAAGAATGAAAAGAAAAGAAATTTCAGCAGAGGAATACAAAAAACAAAAGAGAACTGAATGCAAATTTTAGAACTGAAAATTATAATATTTAAATTTAAAAATATCTGGCTGGGAAAATGGATATATACATGCTGAACAACCACTAGGGTGACCACCAAAAAATAACTGCAAAGTGACTTCTAAATTTAAAAAAAAATTCTAAAAAACTTAAAACATAGAAAGAGAAGAAAAAAAAAAAAAAAAGGAGAGAAAGCAGAAACCAAAAATGTCATTTCACACCATCCAACATACATTCTACAGTTTTTAATTTAAATTTTATCACTATTCTCACCCTCCACTGGAATGTAACACGTGAAAGCAAGGATCTTTTTCTGTTTTAATGTATTTATTTATACATTTTAAAACTAATTTCAATTTTAGATTCCCTGAATACCTGACACACATTAGCTTCTTAACAACTATTGGTTGGATAAATGAATAAGTTCCAGATTTAATGTAATTTTTATCTATTAAGGTAGAATTAATAATCTAATGTGAGCCAAATATACCCATTTAAGATAATAAAGGGCAATCATTTATATTCTTCACCTGAGTGCTAAATTCAATTGCATGTTTTCTGAAGCTTCCTATTATTATAATCACATATTCTTAATTTTTGAATTGTAATATGATTTCTGGATGGTTGGCAGCTCAAGTTATCATTTTAAATCTTATCAAGAGAAGCCTGAGTAGAGATGAGTGACCCTCAGTGGAGTCTGGTAGAACTCAGATTAGCAAGGGTTCCAGATGCCTTATGCTGATACAAATGCTGTATGAATTTCTTAAGCTTATTCAATTGAGCTACACAGTTCTTGAGGGACCCTTGTTATAACATTTTGATATTCTAACATGTGGTCCCAGAAGCAAAAATTCAATTGCAGGAGTATCTTAAGAAGTTGGGTAGGAGGGTTACTTGAAGTTAGTGATTTTGTGCATATTCATAATTACTGGTTTTATTATTCTGATATTTGGAATTGATGCATATGTTTTACATTAAATAGTATAAGTATATAAAGTACTTTTCAAGGTATCTGTCACGTTATTTGTCTTAAAATATAAGTAGATAGATAGTACCAGATGAAGTTAAAACAGTGCTTTAATTACTTCAGACTAGCTTTATCTGTTTATGTGGACAAGCAAGCCTTAAGATTACCTCTGGGTTTGCTAAGGGTCTTGATTGGAGAGAGAGAGAGAAGTCAGAGGGAGACAGACAGAGAGACACAGAGACAGAGACAGAGAGTTTGAGAGACACAGAGACAGAGAGTTTGAGTGAAAATAGTTTCCAATATTTATTTCTATGTTCCAACAGATTACCACAGTGCAAGAACACATATGACTAAACTGTTACAAGGTGTGCAGTCAAGCCACCAGCTGTAGCTTCTGGGTATCTGGAAAAATTAGAATAGATAAGAGAATGAGAATGACCCAAGAGAAATGGATTATTCCTACAACCAATCATATATTAAGCAGTTCCCTGAAATGACTAGTTTTCACTTTTTTAAAAAATTAATTAATCTATTTATTTTTGGCTGTGTTGGGTCTTCATTGCTGTGGGTGGGCTTCCTCTAGTTGCAGTGAGCGAGGGCTACTCTTCATTGCGGTGTGCAGGCTTCTCCTTGCAGTGGCCTCTCTTGTTGCGGAGCATGGGCTATAGGCGCGTAGGCTTCAGTACTTGTGGCTCATGGGCTCTAGAGCTCAGGCTCAGTAGTTGTGGCGCACAGGCTTAGCTGCTCCGCGGCACGTGGGATCTCCCCAGACCAGGGCTCGAACCCGTGTTCCTTGCACTGGCAGTCAGATTCTCAACCACTGTGCCACCAGGGAAGCCCTAGTTTTTACTTTTATGTAAGACAAATTTTAATAAGTTAAGAAATGGAGGAAACATCATGGGAGCTCAACCATCTCACTGGATCTTTACCAAAACCTTTGTGGGGGGGCCAGGGGACAGAAACAAAACAATAAAAGTCTATCACACATGGCCTAAGTCTTAAGAAACTCAAATGAAAATTTTTACATTAAAAAATAAGAGACAACCATTCATTTAGTAAAGAAACATTAACAAGGCCTCTTGGGAGGTTTCATTACACAAGTCAGAAATATTCCTTAAAAAAATAAACTACTTTAATAAGTTAGTTCTGAAAAACTTATTCATTAATTTAAACATGGGTCTGGTGGAAACTGCTCATCTCTCTCAAAAGTTCAACTGTATGCCTCACCTGGGTACCAGAGAACTCACTTTCAGGATTGATCATTGGCATGGCCGCCATGTGCTGCCTGCTATGGGCACGATGTTCAGCAGGGCACTTCCACTGTTCTCCAAGGTGTCTCTGCAGGATACTTGGGTTTCTGCAAAATCGGGTGGCTTGGTTACAATCACAGGAAGGCTGAAGGACATATCATTTTTGTGACATTGCTTCAGAATCACATGGAATCATTTCTGCTGCACTTTCTTGGTTGACCTAGTTAGAAAATTCTGCCCAGTTTCAAGGGAAGAAGATGTTATCAACCCCTAATGACTCAGGAGTGGTAAAATTCTGGAAATGTGGTGGTTGCCATCTTTGGAAAATCCAAACTTCCACACTTGGCCCCTTTATGATCTACCCACAATATTTCTGACAAAATAAGCTCTTTAGCCTTCAGTGAAAAATGTTTAAAGCTCATGTTTCCACACTTATATTATTCGAGCAATTTTAGATGCTTAAGTTCAACATTGATGAAGTAAGTTTTAATGTTTCAGTTGTTCTTCTGCTAAATTTATTCACAAATATTTATAATTGCTGGCTTACATTTACCACTTTACATAAATCTAGGACATGTCTTCATGCAAGTATGATAATTTTTATTATGCTGAATAAACAATGTATTTAATTACTCCTAAAAATTATAAAATTCTTTATCAAACTACAGCATAATTAACCAAACTATTGACAATGATTTTTTATTTCTCTTCCTTTTGACTTTATTTTTTTACTTCTATACCTTTTAATTTCAAATTGCTCTATTCTAAATTATATTTAAATTAGAATATTTTTTAGAAGTTCATTTTTTGGTTTTATTTTAAAGAGATAGAGAATATCAGTTTGTTACAACATAATATCTCTTTCTTAGGCATTTCTTAGACTTTTCTTTGAAAATAAATGAGGAAAATATGGAATTGTTTATAAAAGTGTTTTTCTTTATCTATTTATATTAAGTTAGTGGCAGTTTCTGATAGTTTTCCAGATACATAAATATATTTTGATAATTATTCCTAACCATAGTCAGAAAAATTCCAATGAATATTGTGAATATAGTAAAATGAAACATACACAAATCTTCCAATATGTACAGACATTAGAAATCTACTCAGCACAGATGTTGGCCATCACTATCAATTGACAGATAAATTGTTGGTTTAGGGCTACCTTTTGGCTGAGACAACTAAATGAGGCACCTGAACTCTAGTCTACTGTATAAGATATACATGGTCCTCAAAAGTAAGGTCATATATCAATAAATACAAGTGTTAAGAATTATATTGATAACAAAAGCAATCCTTTTCATATACAAAGTCTATTTTTCTGTCACAAACACTATTTTTCTAGTCATTTCTATGTTTACCTCAACATTAGTAATGAAGCAAGTCATGAATATAAGCTGTGATTAGAAAGAAAGCCTAAAATAATTGTCTTAATTCCTTTCATTTTCCAATTAAAACTAATAGGATAATGTATGATGACAGTGCAAGCCAAAAGGAAAGGTGCAATTGTTTTTCTAAATGTATCAGATAAAACTTGTGATCAGGTGAAGACTTTTTACTTGGTTTGCTTCAGTTTTGCCTTTTACTGCTTTCATTTCAGCAACTAAAAGTTTGTGGTTGGCAGCCAAAACAAATTTATCTTCTGTTGAATTTCATTTTATGGAATTTCTAGGATCAGGGTTGGTTTCCAGTGTGCAGAGAAGTGATTATAATAGAAATATTTAACCTATGAAAGTGTTCTTTGAAATTGCAAATTATAGGAAACTGATTAAATTGACCACCATTTGTTGTCTTCCACAAATAATAAATTTTTTTCCAATGAAGCTTCAATTGCTTAAATATTTTTGGTAATCTCTCCTCAAAAAATGTTACCCAAATATATGAATAAAGCACGGGAACTTACTGGTATTTTCATATCTCTTGTGGAGAAAATTATTTTTCCTCCACAATTTAATTTAATTTTCTAAAAAATTAAATGTATCTTCAATAAATGGAAAACATTGTCCTTGAGATAATGGGACTGTTAAAATTAAAGTAATTGATTCATATTTAACCCATTTATAGAAAAATATCCTAAAAAACAATTTCAATATATGTTTTCACCAGTTGATTTTAAAAGGTATTTTATACTGACTATTGAAAAATTAGGATATTTAGTTCTCTTGATTTTCTATACTTAATTCAAATGTTAAAAGTAATTTTATCTTTGAGAATAGCTCTCACTTTTCTTCTCTATTTCATCGTTTTGTGTCAACTTTCTCCAGAATGTTTCAAACAATAAAGTATGTAACTTAGCCTAAAATTTATGAAAGTACTCTTTACAAATTATATCACTGATATCCTAAAATTGCTGAGAAAATGTATATTAAACAATTATTTTATTAGAAATTTTAAAAACACATTTTTATTCTATTTTGTATCTTATTATACAGTTGAATAA